>NC_058105.1:99542727-99845757 GCF_020171115.1 Neogale vison
TGCTTATTTTAGAACCCATCTTAAAATTAGTGCATGTTTTCTAAATTTTCCTTTAGGCCTAGTACAAAAATTTTGCAGTAGGGAAAAAAAAGAAGGCCATAGAGTAGGCATTTAGTGACCCAATTCCAGTACTGGCTTTGTGAATTAAAAAAAAAAAAAGTCTTTTGACTATTCTGTGTCAATTTTCACTTCGGTTAAAAGAAATTTCATTAAGGGCACCTGGGTGGTGCAGTCAGGTAAGGGTCTGATTCTTGGTTTGGCTCAGGTCGTGATCTAAGTTGGGAGATGGAGCACCACATCAAGTGTCAGGCTCCTCATTCAGTGTGGAGTCTGCTTGAGTTTCTTTCTTCCTCTCTCTCTCTGCCCTTCCTCACCTTCTCTCTCTCTCTCTCTCTCTCTAAAATACATAAATAAATCTTAAAAAAAAAGAAACCTCATTAGTTACGCTGCTATTGTCCTATACAACTGTAAATATACCTCCGATGTCTGCTGTATCTCCCAAGGTCTCAAGTTTGCTGAGGTTACCCTCACACTTTCCTTCATAGCCAAATACAATGGTTCAAGTCCTCATCCTAGATACTGAAGGAAATCCTAGGAGTCTCTATTTCTAAGGGTTCCCTTACAGGGAGGAGACAGGGAGAACAGCACTTTCCTTCATCTCTTTTGTTCCTATATCTTCTTCCTGCAGCATTTTCAATTGCTTCTTCCAATTGCTGTTCTCTTCTTGACCTACCTAAGCCTATACTGGACCTCATCAATTTCCCTTCATTCTCCCAATTTGTTAAAAAGCTGCTGTTTATAGTAGAAAAGTAGTAGAAGAATAGTAGAGAAGAGTAGTAGAAAAGTCTTTTTACTAAAAGTCTGGGGCAGTGAAGGAAGATTATAGACTACTAAGAGGCACATTAATACTCTTCTAAAAATCACTAGCAAACCCCCCAGAATATTACTGTTTGTGTTTTTACTCTTAAACTCCCACTTACATTGCTCTCCTATCCCACCTCCCCTCTTCTTTGCTGCTTGCAATATATTCTTTCATTGTATGACTAAAAGAAATAATAATCAACCTTCTATGGCTCACCTTGGAATTAATTTACTCTCTAGTGACCTTTCTTTTCTCACCAGAAGTCCATATCTATCTATTTACCATGATCTGAGAACAAGTCATCTCTGTAATATAGACTTTGCCTCTCTTGTTTTTTTTGTTTGTTTGTTTGTTTTGGAGTATAGGAGGTATCTCTCTTTTAAAATAGAGGTACAAATGACATATATTATGTTAGTTTCAGGTGTACACATGATTCAATATTTGTATATACTGAGAAATAAGTCCAGTAAATTCAGTTAACATTAGCAACTTTCAAACATGCAATACAGTATTTTTAACTATAGTCACTATGATGTATATTACATCCCCAGGAATTATTTTATAAATGGATGTACCTTGGGGTGCCTGGGTGGTTCAGTTGGTTGAGCATCTGCCTTTGGCTCAGGTCATAATCTCAGGGGCCTGGAATCAAGCCCTATATTGAGCTCCCTGCTCAGCTGGGAGCCTGCTTCTCCCTCTCCCTCTGCTGCTCTCCCTGCCTATGCTCTCTTGCTCGCTCTCTCTCTCTCTGTCAAATATATAATAAAATGTTAAAAATATATAAAAAATAAATGGATGAAACTTTTGACTCCCTTCACCCATTTTCTGCTCACCCCCAGTCCTTCCCTTTGGCAACTACAAATCTGTTCTCTGTAACTATAGGCTTGAGTTTATTTTTTCTTTTTTCTTTAAATTCCACATGAAAGGTATATCATATGGTATTTGTCTATCTATTTCCATCACATGTTGTCACAAACAGCAATACTGCTTTCTGCCACTACAAAAATCATGAAACATAACAGTTAATTTTTTGCTAGTAATATTTTTTCCTGTTTACCATATAAATTTTATGATTCCTTTTTTCATTTTTCATATTATCCTGATCTTTGACATCTTTAAACCAAAAACAGCAGCTAAGTTCAATTAGTCTCTCTCGAGACAAACACTCATTGGTTGTCATCTTTGTATGAGGGGCTAACCTGAGTCTCAGTAACGAATGAAGTAAGACCTTGGACAAGGATTCCAGACTTGTTCCATTATGACTTAGCCATTTCTTTTCACCCTAAGTCTTTCAGGTCCTCCATGCCTGCCTGAGACTCCTGTCTTTAAATATTTGCTGTTGATACCCTGCTCAGTGAATTTCTCTCCTCCACAGCTGAACTCAAGGTAGGATCCCTGGGGGAAAAAAAACTGTCCTGTCCCTTCTTGTGTAGATTCTTTGAATCTTGACCACCTAGAACTCTTTGGCTCATAACAAGTCTTTCCTTAACCCTGGTATGAGCTTCCAACTTAGACTCCTGCTTCTAGTGGACCCTCTATGAAACAGCATTTCCAGAATTATTTTTGGAAAGCTTAACTCAAATAATATTTTTCTCCTTCTCAGGAAGATTTCAACTCTTTCCCCCACTGATTAAGACTACCAAATCTAAAGTCATTGAAGGGGTTGCTTACAATCTTCTAGTGGGTTTTCAGCCTTATCCCAATGACTCTTCTTCCTGATGCTTTAGCTTTCCTTTTTCTCTAGCAGTGTTATTAGCTGAGGTGCCTTTAGGATCCTGCTGAGCCTCTGCAAACCCTTCCATCCCTGTCTTTCTGCTCATCTTACCACTGTCTTATTTGGACAGTAGAATGGCTTCATACCCTTTAAGGATTCAATTACTACTTCAACTCAAGTTACCACTCCCATAGAATAGGATTTCTCCCACCAAACTAGCCATATTCATACAAGATGTATACGCTGTATTAGCCAGCTGAATATGGATACAGACATTTGTTTAATAAAATGCATACAGAAGTAGCTTATGATGAAATAGAGAGCTAAATAACCAACTGAAAAGTCAATAGCAAGGCCTCCATTCATCAATAAGCAAATTTCACTAGAGGGATGTGCTGTTTATTATTACTGCTTTTCAGAGTTGTGAGGAAGGCACTATTTGGAGAGGAAATCATTACTTCCCTTCCATTACATCGGTGAAGTAGTAAGAAATGTTTGTATCTGTATGCTCCTGTAAATTTTCAGATCTTTAAATAAAGGGAAAAACACTGAATAAAGCTTTGGAGGAAAGGTTTTTCAGTTTTACAAAATATGATATATAAAAAGAGGGACTTGACCTAGCCTTGTGCTTTATCCCAGGCTTATCCCAATTCAGAGACCATTCTAAAAGAGAATAATAATCCAGATGGAGCTTCTCTACCTTAGGGCACTAATTTCATAATTAAAATAGCCTGGCTTCTGAAATTTAAAAAAAAAATGATACCATGACTATGATTTTGGTTTGATATACCAATTAAATGTCTCTCCTTAATAATTCCCAAATAGGTTCTTTCTTGGGATTTTATAGACAAAATGTTCAGAGTAAAGGTATGAAAGCAAAGGAGTGAATTGAGCTATATTCTATTAACCAACAGCCAAGCAGGAAATTACAAATTCAGACAAAATAAATTAATCATGGCCATATTACCAACCTTGATTATTGGGAGTGATGAAAGTAGCCCCTTCATCCCAAATTTCCTCTGGATCTTCTTTTTTCATTGCCTTAATTCTGCATCTCCCTTTTTGGTAACAGGATTTCTCAAATTCTACATCACATACTCCTTTGTGCAAGACTAGACCCTCCTAACTTTCATAATTGAAATAGTAATCATAAATGAAATAGTAATCATAATAGTAACAGTAATCATAATTGAAATAGTAATCACAGACTTCTTAGTCTTTACTGTCCAGATATTCTGCTTCCTAAAGTTCAGCAACTATGTTTTACCATTTTGGCTATTTCTACATTTATTTCTAAGTAATGTTGTTCAAATCTACTCAATGCATAACTTCAAAGACTAGGGCATTTGCAGTCTGAGGGCTTATACATGCTTCTGTATTTTAGAAAGACATGTATTACTTTCTGGGGAATATGCTCCATCATTCAAATGCTCCTTTCTTTATGTGCACTTACATGCTCTATACAAAGAGCCCCTCTGCAAATAAGTGTATGCCTCTGGGACTGAGTTAACCAATTCAGGTCTTTACTGCTTAACTGGTTTTTTATTTCATTTATCTTACCCATTTATCTTATTTTTACTATGGTGCCAAACACCATTACTTGCTCTGGGGGACAAATAAAACAGTTTTATTACAGAAGGTGAATAGAATATTCCATTACCGAAAGCAGAGTATTTCAGATCTATAGAGGTGGTTCCAGAAAGGTCCTAAGTTTCTTCCTCTACAAATGAATAGGCAGTAGAGATGAAGGAAAAAGCTCTTCAGGCTTCTGGAGGAAGTGATTCATGCCTATGATATAAAGCTTACAGTAGCACAAAAGAAAAAGACAAATGACAACATCAGCAGTCCACACTGCATCAGACCGCAGTGCCTCACAAAGGGCTATACTTGGTAGACATGCTCTTCTAATACTCAATTCATTAAATTTACCAGTGTTCCATGAATATCAGCTCTTCAAATTTGATAGGTCTTCAAAGTCAGATTCAATAAAAGGGAATTTTTTTTGGTTGATAAATATTTTGAAAATTCTAAAGGACCTTAAAGATCTTATAGTCCAGAATTTGAACTTGCACATGTATAAAGAATTTGAACTGGCATCATGTATAAAGAACCAAGCCAAGTGTCTTTCCCTGATGACCTATCATATAGCTCTCTCTCTTTTAACAAGACAAAGATAAGGGAATAATATGGTTTCTCCTTTTTATCAAAGGAAAAGGAAATTTGTTCAATGCTTCTGATTGAAACACTAAATGCTTGAATAGTCATGTCATCTGCTTTTTCAGTAAATATTTACTAAGAAAGGAAGGAAAGAACTGACTTTTTGTTGAAACATACATTCTAGATAATGAGCTACTCACACTATTTCATTTAGTCCTTCCAAGGATGCACTGGATGGTGCAATTTGGATAGCTTGGGAATAACAGGTAGTCTGATAGTAAGTAACACAAACAGGTTCACTAGTAAGGATTTAGTGCCTCCAAAGTCACAGCATTAAAAAGTTTATGTTCATTTATTTTACTTTTTTTAAGTAAGCTCTATACCCAACATGGGGTTTGAACATGATCCTGAGATCAAGAATCCCACACCCTACCAACAGAGCCAGCTCCATTAGATTATGAGTTTAAATCGTTGCTGAAACTGACATTGGAGTAACAATGAAATAAGCAATGAGTGTCCTCAAGGAGTGCCTATTGAGAATGGCAAGGACTACAAGAACCCTTCTGATACACAATGAAATGAGTGTGATATATACCACTCCTCTAACTAATAGGAACGGCTTTATAAAGAACATGGTACTTAAGCATCAGCTGAATGAATGGTTATAAGAAATTCTCCGCAAAGTACCAAGTGAATCAGAAAACCTGTAAGCATTACTATGCTAATTTTTTCCACTCTCCTAGAAATATGTTCTTCATGCTAAGCTAGGGAGAGCAAATCGCAGAACTTACATGTCAAAGATACGCTACATAGCTTCTCTGAAGGAAAATGGATGGCAACTAATCTGCTGGTTTAAAAACTTCCTCATTTAGGAATTCTGTTTGGTTGTTCTTTTGACTTGCGTGTCTCTGTAAATAGATTTGGGCGATCTGTCCTGCCCTTTCATTGATGGGTCCATATTTTTTGGTCCAGGCAAAGCAATACAGTAATTAATCCCAACACCTGTTTTTGTAAGAACAACACATACTGTATCAGAGCACTCATTCTGTGCCCTTTCACTAATAAGGGCTATAGTGATAAGCTACAGGGAGTCAAATTTTCAGTATCATATGAACACTGGGTCATAGGGGAAGAAAAGAGGCAAATCATGACTCCAGAGCAGTGTTAGGTATAAAAGAGGACGAAGTAAGAGATGGAAGAAAGTTCAATAAAACAACAGTAGCAAACATGTAATTTCAACCAAAGTGCAATTTAACAACAGAAGCACCACATTATAACATGGTGTATGTTATGGGAACTTATCCTTTCAACAGGCAGAAAAGCCTAGAGAATATGTCACACCAAGGTACTTCATCCTGCCATGTGTCAAGTTACAGGAATTCCTCTGGAACAGCTTACAAATCTCAGAGAGCTGGGAGTGGATGTGGATAAGCATGACAGAGAAAAATCAGCACAGGGACAAAGTATGCTCAAATTTTCAGAAATTTCTCTGGGGAATTAGTTTTAGATTAGCTAAAAGCATAATTTTTTTAAAGTTTATTTATGTATTTGATAGACAGAAATTACAAGTAGTCAGAGAGGCAGGCAGGGAGAGAGGAGGAAGCAGGCTCTCCGCTGAGCAGAGAGCCTGATGTGGGGCTCCATCCCAGGACCCTGAGATCATGACTTGAGCCAGAGGCAGAGGCTTTAACCCACTGAGCCACCCAGGCGCCCCCATAATGTTTGTTTTTAAATTAGTTTGGTTTTATGTCAACTTGAGTACTAAGTGACTTTCCATTCCCTTTCATAGAAATATGATGCCTATTTAGCTCTTTGCCATTGATCATAAACTTCAGGAACCAACTTGGAAGGGTGGGTTGTTATCAAAAGCATGGTCACTTCATCATGTGTTATTTGGATTTTCACAGAGATCCTGACATATTTTCCTTTGATGAAATTTATGAAAAATCAGTGATAAGCTCAGTTTAGGGGTTGGAATTGAGAACAAGGATAATTTAAAAAGGCAAAAAATATTATTGGCTTCATGCTGGGGATAGATAAAATGTACTGCTATAAGAGGTAGCTTGGATCAGGACAAAGATGCACAGGGTAGGAAGATAAGATCTCTCTTTTCTGGAGGTTACATTAGTCATGAAAATAAATAAACAAATCCACAGATAAAAGAATAGGGGCAGGGACTTTTCAGGTGAAAATAAAAACATCAGGGATACCTGGGTGGCTCAGTTAGTTAAGTGTTTGCCTTGGGCTCAGGTCATGATCCCAGAGTCCTGGGATCAAGTCCCACATTGGGCTCCTTGCTCAGTGAGGAGCCTGCTTCTCTCTCTGCCTGCCATTCCCCCCTGCTTATGCCCTCACTCTCTCTAACAAATAAATAAATAAAATCTTTAAAAAAAAGAAAAGAAAATCACCATAAAAATTTGAAGTATTTTTAAAGAATGATATTAAAGGTCTTAATCATTATACCTACATTAAGCTAGGTATATACTTGTGTAAATAGAGGAACCCTTTCAATGTAGAAGTGACTGTTAGATTGTAAGATATTTGATGACATGGACAGTATATTGCAATGTTTTCTTATTCCATGTGCCCAGTACAGTGTTTCACATGTAGGAAGCTTTCAATAAATATTTGTTGAAATGGCAGCCTTATGGAAATAAACTCTCTCATCCCTAAAGTGCATACTGCAAGAAATAAATTATGTTAAAAAATTATGAGGTAGTATAATAAACTCTAATATCCTTTCTTGTAACATTCTGAATGCAAACTGAGCCATTTTATAATATAGCCAGTCCTCTAAAATTATATTAAAAAAGATTTAAGCTGGGGTACCTGGGTGGCTCAATCAGTTAAGTGTCTGCCTTCAGCTCAGGTCTTGATCCCAGGGTCCTTGGATTAAGCCTCACATCAGGAACCTCGATTAGTGGGGAGTCTGCTTCTCCCTCTCCCTCTGCACCTCCCCCTCCTTGTGCTCTCTCTCTCTCAAATAAATACATAAAGTCTTTAAAAAAAAAGTTAAGCTACCATTTATTGGACACCAAGATAATGCCAGGCACTGAGCTAAGTTCTCTACTTACATGATATTATTTTTTTCAAATCATTCTATAATAATAAAATTTTAAAAATTAATACATAAAATATAAAAATAATAGATCCCCATCCCCAACATCTTCTTTTGTCTTTAGCTAGAGATGGTATTTAAGGTGATGGCTTGGAAGTTTTCCTGGGTATCTCCCATGTATACAGGAGGTACACATGTTATTCAATTTTTGTTTCTCTCCTGTTGATCTATCTTTTATTATAGTGAGGTCTCAGCCAAAAACCTAGACGGGTAGAAGAAAAATTGTTTTCCTCCCCGACACAGACATTGGTCCATGAGCAGTGCAAGACTAATCTATGAGAGAAGGGATGCATGGTAAATTGTGCTCTATGTTCCAGCTAGTGTACAGTCATTTTCCAGTGTTTAGAAAGAGACAATATTCTCAAAATGGAGTCAGTTGTGCTAAGCCCACATCACCAAACCAAGCCTTAATACCTAACTTTGTTTCCATCCCCCTTCTGCCTATTAAAGTCTCTCATTATGTACAGCTCTTTGGAACTCCTTTCTGTCTGCTAGATGGAATGCAGCCCAATTCATGAATTATTCAATAAAAGCCAATACAATCTCTAAAATCTACTCAGTTGAATTTTTTTTTTTTTAACACCAGGTAGTTTGAAGTACAAGGAAGGGGAAGGAAACAGATCCCAGTGATCTTAGTAAGTTGAGAAGACAAAACCCTGAGTTCAGAGAGTCTGAGTAACCTAGAATTTAAACAGCAAAGTACTAAAGAGGAGGAAAGAGAAAAGAGGGAGGTTTCTGCTCTGTTGTGATTAGCTCATCCTTTGAACTACAGAAAATACCCCTTGAATCTTTGCTGAGTACTGATCTGTGCATACAGGGAAAAAATCTTCACGAGGATGAGGAAAGAATCACTGGAAAGCAGCAGTAAGCCAAAAAATTCCCAGGTCACAGAAGGCAAAGACCATTTTGCATTTTCATCAGCCAGTGTAGAGATTTTGTAATAAAGGTAGCATCTAATACAGTCTGCAGAAAATTATTACGTTAATAGTGACATTAAATAGCCCTAAAATAAATGCATTTTTTCCTGAACTTAATTTAGTATCAGGCCTTGAGATAATGTTGACCCTAAATTTCTGCACATTAGAACAAAGTTCAATACTCTTTAAATACTACAGCCATATCCAGAATACAAGAAAATAAAAATAAAAACCAGCATCTAATCAGAAACTATTATAATTGTAACACTGTATGTCAATTATTCTCAAATAATTGACCCATAATCATGGGGCACCTGGGTGGCTTAGTTGTTGGGCATCTGCCTTCAGCTCAGGTCATGATCCCAGGTTCCTGGGATTGAGCCCTGCACCAGGCTGCTATCTTGATGGGAAGTCTGCTTCTCCCTCTCCCACTTCCCCTGCCTGTGTCCCCTCTCTCTTTATATGTCTCTGTCGAATAACTAAATAAAATCTTTAAAAAAATAATATGACCCATAATCAGAAGAAATAATCATTGTGCAGAAGTGAACCCAGAAATTATAGAAATGATGGAACTGACTAACAAGGACCTTTCAACTTGCTATTATAATTATGTTCCAGATGCTCAAGAACACAGAAAAAAACCTGGACCTGATGAGGGGAGAAATGGAAGACTCATATGATCCAAGTGTGACTGTTTACTGATAATAATGCAATGTCTGAAAAGGAAAAAGTAATCTGGTATCAACTACATTTTAGATATTGGAGAAGAGTTATGAACTTAAAGAAAGCAAAAGAAAAATTCCAAAGTGAAATACAGAAGGAAAAAATAACAGAACCAATGACCCAGAAATTGGTGTCCCAGAACAGGGGGGATAGTTGAAGAAATAACAGCCAGAGATTTTTGAAAAAAATTTTTTAAAGATTTTATTTATTTATTTGACACAGAGAAAGAAAGCACAAGTGGGGGTGGGGGTGGCAGAGGGAGAGAGAGAAACAGGCTCTCCGCTGATCAAGGAGCCTAGCGGGGCTCAATCCCAAGACTCTGGGATCATGACCTGAGCCGAAGGCAGATGCCTAACTGACTGAGCCACCCAGGTGCCCCAGACATTTTTTGAAATTTAATGAAAACCATATACCTGAATTCGCAAGAATATCAAAATAATCCTAACACACACACACACACACACACACTTACTTGCTCATATGCAGACACATTATAATCACATTGTTGAATCAGTGATAAACAAAAACTCTTAAAAACAGGAGAAACCTCTTATGTACGGAGATAAAGATGAGAATGAGACCATACTTATCAACTCTGCAAGCAACCCAGAGGACAAGGGAGCAATCTCCATTAAGTACTGAAAGAAAAAAGTCAGTATAGGATTCCTTGCCTAGTAAAAATGTCTTTTGAAAATGAAGGCAAAATATGTAACTTTTTAGACAAATAAAAATAGAGAATTTATCACTGGGCCCAAACTCTGAGAATTATTAATGTGAGATCTTCAGAAGAGGGCACCTGGGTGGCTCAGTCAGTTAAGCAACCACCTCTTGATTTCAGCTCAGGTCATGATCTCAGGGTTGTGAGATCACACCCTGCCTCTGGCTCCTTGCTGGATGTGGAGCCTGCTCGATTCTCTCTTCCTCTCCCACTGCCTCCTCCCCCAACCTATGCGTTCACATGCATGTGCACGCTCTCTCTCTCTTAAAAAAAATTATTCAGCAGAAACATAAACATAATAACTGATAATAATTTGGATCTACACAAAGTAAAGGAGAGAACCAGAAATGGTATATGTGACAAATACATACCAACAGCACAAAGGCCACAGGAAAGACATGGAAACATAATACTACATGTGAAGTTGGAGGATATTTGATGGTGGACTGTGATAAGTGAAAAATATACATTCTGAATCCCAGGGAAGTAGATTTAAAAAAAAAAGTAAAATATAATAAGAAGGAAATTTAAAAAATAATAAAACAAAGTAGTATAGTTAAAAAGGTAATAGTGGAAATAAAATGAAATCATAAAAACAGTTCTATAAATCCAAAAGAAAGCAGAAAATAAGGAAATAAGTAACAAAACTGACAAGTAATGCTATATAGTTAAATGGTACTTTAAACCAAATCATATTAATTTTTATAATAATTATAACTTGTCTAGATACCCACAAATAAAAGGCAAAAATTATCAGATGAGATAAAACAGTATGAACCAACTACATGCTGTCTAAAAGTAAATTGTTTAAATGTAAAGACATGGGATAAAAAAGTATGAAGAACAAATGAAAATACTAATCAAAAGGAAGTTGTAGTGGCTATATAAGACCATACTGACTTTAGAACAGATTGCCATGGGTAAAGGTAGATATTATTTAATGATAAAAGGTGTATTTCATTAAGAGAACAAAATAATCCTAAATATTAATGTACTCCATTAGAGAGCTTCAAAATATATGAAGCAAAAACTAATAGAATTGAAAAGGGAATTTTAAAAATCCATGATAACAGTTGAAGACTATAATTCTCCTTTTGGTAACAGATAGAATAATAGATAATAATGCAGAGAATATCAGATCAGAACAACACTGTCAACTAGCTCAACCTAACTGGCTGATATAGAACACTACCCAACCACAGATGAATATACTATTTTTAAGTGCACACAGAATATTCACAAAGTTACGCCATGCGCTATGCAATAAAGTATCCTAATGAATGTGAAAAGTTTGAAAGCAAAGTATACTCTCTTACCACAATAGAGCTATACTTAAAATCAGTAACAGAAAGCTACATGGAAAATCTACAAATCATTAGACATTAAATGCCACAATTCTAAATAACCTATGTGTTAAATATCAAAGTACAATGGAAATGAGATGGCATTTTGAAGTAAATGAAAATGAATATACTAGGTATCAAAATCTGTGGCATGCAGAGGCACCTGGGTGGCTCAGTTGGTTAAGCATCTGCCTTCAGCTCAGGTCATGATCCCAGGATACTGGGATCAAGCTCCACGTCGGGCTCTCCGGTCAGTGGGAGCCGGCTTCTCCCTCTCCTTGCCACTCCTCCTGCTTGTGCTTTCTCTCTCTTTCTCTCTCTAACAAATAAGTGAAATCTTAAGGGGAAAAAAATGCGGGATATAGAGAAAGCCATGTTAAGAGGGAAAATACAGAATCAAATGTTTATATCAGGAAAAAAAGAAAGATTTTGAGTCAATGGTCTAGGTTTCCACCTTAAGACTAGGAAAAGCAGAGGAATATAAAACTAAAATAAGGAGAAGAAAGGAATGAGGGGCGCCTGGGTGGCTCAGTCATTAAGCATCTGCCTTCAGCTCAGGTCATTATCCCAGGGTCCTGGAATCAAGCCCTGCATTGAGCTCCCTGCCCAGCAGGAAGCCTGCTTCTGCCTCTCCCACTCCCCCTGCTTGTGTTCCCTCTCTCACTGTGTCTCTGTCAAATAAATAAATAAAACCTTTTAAAAAAAGGAATGATAAAGACAATTACTGAAATAAATGAAATAGAACAGTGATGTATAAGAGAAAAATAAATCAAAAAATATTTGAATCTATAAATTAATAAATCTCAAGTGTAACTGACCAAAAAATTAGAGAGAATACCCAATTGACAGTGTAAGCAAAAAAAGGGGGGCTATCAATACAGATCCTAAGATAATTAAAATGAGAACAAGGAAATATTAACTAGTGCCATAAACTTGCAAACTGAAACAAAATGGACAAATTCCTTGAAAGATATTTATCAAAGCTCATGCAATAAAAATAGATAATCTGAATAGAACTTTCTGTATTAAAGAATGTAATTCACAAACTTCCCAAAAATCAAACTCCAAGGCCAAAACTTAAAAAAAAGAGTGAACACTTATTAACCCATTTTAAAAGGACAGCTTTCCCTTTATACCAAAGCCAGAAAAAGGCATTAAAGAAAAAAACTAAAAATTAACTTATCTCATGAACAGTGATGCCAAAATCCAGTGAATTCAGGTAGATACAAAAGTAATAATAAATCATGACCAATTTGGGTGTATACAAGAATTCAATGTTGGCTTAACATTTGAAAATCAAAGTATTTCACCTTATTAACAGGTTATAAATAAAATTTAGTATAATCTTCTAAATAGACATAGAAAAAAATGACAGAATTCTAATAGTAAATCATGTTTAAAAATTCTCAGCAAAATAAAAATAGAGGCACTGAAAATGGGCATCTATTGAAAACCTACTGAGAGAAAAGTATTTGCAAGGAATTTTCCTGAAAATTCTTGACTTATTGACAGTTCAATTGACTTGTTTCCAGAACAACACAGCATGAGACAAACACCTTGATTCAAAAATGAGTTAAGTGTTTATACAGGCATTTTGACAAAGAAAACATACAAAACACCATTAAGTACATAAAAAGACAAATGTCATTAACCATCAGAGAAATACAAATTTAAGCCAAAGCAAATACCATTATATATCCATCAGAGCAGCTAAAACTAAAAATATAACTGTTGGTGAGGATGTGGAGCAATGGCACTTTCATGTGTTTCTGTCCATAGCCAGTTTGGGAAACACTTTGGCATTGTCTTACAAAGTTAAACATCTACTCATTAAAGGACACAGCAATCCCACTGCTAGGTATATGCCCAAGAGAAACTGAAACACATGTTCATACAAAAAAAATATAGAAGCATTCACAGATTTACCCATAACAGTTAAAAACTGGTAATACAAGTGTCCAACAACTAGTGAATAGATAAATCGTGATTTATTCATACTATGGTATACTATTTAGCAATAAAAATGAAGGAACTATTGGAGTGCCTGGGTGGCGCAATCGGTTAAGCATCTGACTCTTGGTTTTGGCTCAGATCATGACCTCAGGGTCCGGGGATCCAGCCCCACTTTGGGCTTCACACTCAGCACTGAGTCCACCTGTCCCTCCCTCTCTGCTCCTCCTCCCCAAGCCCCTGTCCAGGGATAAAAAATTAAAACTTAAACAAAGGAAAGAACTATTGGTACAACAAGACTGATGAATCTTTTTTTTTTTTTTAATTTTTTTTTTTTTAAGATTTTATTTATTTGTCAGAGAGAAATCACAAGTAGGCAGAGAGGCAGGCTGAGAGAGAGAGGAGGAAGCAGGCTCCCTGCTGAGCAGAGAGCCCGATGCGGGACTCGATCCCAGGACCCTGAGATCACGACCCGAGCCGAAGGCAGCGGCTTAACCCACTGAGCCACCCGTCTTAATAGCATTACACTAATTAAAAGACAGACACAAGAGGGGCATGTGGGTGGCCTCAGTTAAGCCTCTAACTCTTTGTGATTCTTGGTTTGGGCTCAGGTCCTGTTCTCAGGGACATGAGATGGAGCCCTATGTTGGCTCCTTGCTCAGTGTGGAGTCTGCTTGAAGATTATATCTCCCTCTCACCCTTCCCTGTTCATGTTCTCTTTCCTTCTCTAAAATAAACAAATAAATCTGGGGGTGCCTGGGTGACTCAGCGGGTTAAATGTCTGCTTCAGCCCAGGTCATGATCCCAGGTCCTGGAATCGAGCCCTGCATTGGGCTCCCTGCTCAGGGGGGAGCCTGCTTCTCCCTCTCTTCCCTGCTTGTGCTCTCTCTTGCTATCTCTGTCTCTTGCTCTCTCTCTCTCTCTCAAATAAATAATAAAACTTTTAAAAATCTTTAAAAAATTAAAAATAACTCTTAAAAATAAAGATGTACTTCTATATGTAATTCTAGGAAAAGCGCACACAGTGACAGCAGTTCACTAATTGCCAGTGGCCAGGGACAGAGTGAAGGAATTGATGGCGATACAGCATAAGGGGATTTAGAGAAGTAATGAAAAATTTTAATAGCTTCATTGTCATGGTGGTTATACTGTATGTTTGTCAACATTCATTGAATCACACATATAAAATGGGTGGACTATATCCTATATATAAATACATACCTCAATAAAACTGATTAAAAAGTTAATATCTCAACCCCTCAAATAAAAATATTAATCACAACAAGTTGGTATGATAACCTCATTGTTCAAAGCATAAAATCTGGAACCAAACTGTCTGGGTTTGAAGCTTGGTCTTGCCATTCACTGGTTATGTGATCTTGGGCAAATCACTTACTCTTTCTACTTCACTTTCCTCATTTGTACCATGAGGATGATGACAATACCTGCCTGATATGGTTTTGTAATCTATAAAAGTTTTATATATAAATATAAATATAAATATATATACATAATTTCCTATATAACAGGGAAATCACATGGAAGAGTGACTAGCACATAATAAAAGCTCAGTGAATGTTTCCTGTCCTCAGCTGTTGCTTCCACCAAACTAATGACATTAATCAGGTCATTTAAATTCTATTTTGTTTTCTTTAACTTTAAAAATGCAGGATTACATGTATCCCTATGGTCTTTACAGGTTTCTGATACCCTAAAATCTATAAAGACATGGAACAAACTTTGTACACTCTTTCAGAAGACATTGTTTGCAAGATTGATTAGGGGAAGGTTTCTTTCTTCTTTTCCTTAAAGGTTTTATTTATTTATTTGAGAGAGAGTGAGTAAGTGAGTGAGAAAGCATGACTGAGGTGGCAGGGAGGGGGAGAGAGAGAAGCAGACTCCTTGCTGAGCAAGAAGCCCAGCTAAGGTCTGGAGCCCAGGACCTGGAGACCATGACCTGAGCCAAAGGCAGATGCTTAACTGACTGAGCCACCCAGGCACCCCTCTTTTTTTTTTAAGATTTTATTTTATTTATTTGACAGACAGAGATCACAAGTAGGCAGAGAGGCAGGCAGAGAGAGAGGAGGATGCAGGCTCCCTGCTGAGCTGAGAGCCTGATGTGGGGCTCCATCCCAGGACCCTGGGACCACGACCTGAGCTGAAGGCAGAAGCTTTAACCCACTGAGCCACCCAGGAGCCCCTCTTTTTTTCCCTCTTTTTTCTTTTTTTTTCTTTTTAAGGAGATAGAAGTTTACTGAATATACCTCAAAAAAGTAGCAGGCAGTACAGCAGAGGAGAGGCTGTCTCTAAGGGAAAGTTTGTAAAAGTAATGTCACCCTGAAAATATTTGTCAAATAGAGAAATTTTTCATTTATTTGGCAGAACTCTTAGGATGATATGCACCCTCTCACCCCAAATAAACCATGCTTTGCCCCGAAGATAGACTTAAAGATATTAATGTCATCAAAATCTGTTTCGCCAGTTTTGCCAGTAGGATGCACTTTTGGTACAGCTCTTGCTTTTGTTTCTGGTATATCATGTGAAATTGTTTTTCAAGATTGATAAAAGCCTCCTGACTTACCACAGTGCCATTCAACAGGTCCGCAAGCTCGTCGTCATGCAGACTACTGAAGACATCAAACCCAGCAGCTTGTAGTTGATTAGCACTTTCTCCCTAGCTACCTAGTCTCTCCTCTCACTTAATGATGGTGTCCTTGACAATGTAGTGATACTCTCCTAGCTGGAGGCCATATGTATTAAGCACTAAAGTCTTGACAGATATTTGAAAGGATTATCAGTTTTTCCTATTCAGTACACCTCCCTTAAAGTGATTTATAGGAGAACAAATTAGAATCTAATAATGAAATGGCTGAACACTCAAGAGTTACAGCAATCAGCTAGTGTATAGAATCCAGGTGGAAGGTCCATTCTTTTTGAAAAATGTCAAAGAATCTTTAGCTTCCCACAGGAAGAAAGGAGCCTGATTCAAGTGCTCAGCTGAGTTAAGTTCATACATATAAATCACACACTTTTCTGTAATAAAATACAATCATTGCCTTAAAATCTCTTACAAAGATACATCAAGATTAATTTCAATGAATGAAATTTTCTGACATATTCTTGGATTCCTCTCTATGAAAATTCCTGATGATTGATTGCATGTTTAATAAACAATAAAACTTACAGCTGTCATGTTCTTACTAAAACTCTATTCCCCCTCTGGTAATTGTGTGAAGGGAGAGGAGTGTGATTACATTTCTTGTCAAGCATTTCCTTGAAAGGTGTTTTATGCAAGGATAGCCAAGCTCTTGAGCCTAACTCACTCATAGGCCTGCAGCCAATCTAAGTGCTTGGTGCACTGCTGGATACCAATGCATGCTTCCTCACTGAAGATAAAAATTGTAAATTACTACTCAGCCATTAAAACAAATGGAATTTAGCCATTTGCAACAACATGGATGGACTTTGAGGGCATTACGCTAAGTGAAATAAAGCCAGGGAAAAAAAGAAAAAATGTACCACATCATCTCACTTATATGTAATCTTAAATATAATCTTAAATAAAAAAAAAAACAGGAACTAAGCTCATAGATATAGAAAACAGATTGGTGTTTGCTAGAGGTGGGGGGCAGGAGGTGGGAGAATTGGGTAAAGGTGGTTAAAAGGTACAAACTTTCAGTTATAAATTAAATAAGCCCTAGGGATGCAATATACAACATGGTGACGAACGTTAGCAACATTGTTGCATATGTAAAACACTGCATTGCATTTGTATAACACTGTATTGCATATGTGAAATTTTCTAAGAGATTAAATCTTAAAAGTCCTCATCACAAGAAAAAAATTTTTGTTAACTACATATAGTGCTGGATGTTAACTAGACTTGTTGGGGTGATCATTTCATAACATATACAAATACTGAATCATTGTGTTGTACACCTGAAACTAATGTAATGTTACATGTCAATTACACCTTCATAAAAAAAATTGGGGGGAAAAAAGATGAAAATTTCACAATGGTTGCTTCATCTCAGAACTCCAAGGGGTTCTCAGAGTGTGAAATCAAGGCTCTGACTACGGGGCTTGCGTGTTTTATTTTGAGTTGCTCTCCGAGTCTGAGGAAGCAGCTCTCACTTTGAGACAATGCCTCTTAATAGTGAAATCACGGGCACCTGGGTGGCTCACTCAGGTAAGTGTCTGCCTTTGGCTCGTCAAAATCCTGGAGTCCCAAAATTGAGCCCTGCATCAGGCTCCCTGCACAGCAGAGAGTCTGCTTCTCTCTCTCACCCTCCCCCAACTCATGTGCACGTGCGTGTGCACGCTCCTTCTCTCTCTCTCTCTCTCTCTTGCAGAAATAAATAAATAAAATCTTTTAAAAACAAATGGTGAGATCACACATAAGAGTAAAAATGTTTCCTTCCCTCCCAAGGCTTCTATTATTCATTATATAAAAGGAAAATCATAGAAGTATTTTTACCATGGTGCCTCCATGTGAGAGTAAAATTGCATTTTAACTCAGTTCTCCCATGTTCAGGAAATTGAGATAATTAATTTTAATTAGTAATTCATCCAGAAATTAATTAGTGAACATACACTGTGTACATTTGATTTTTCTAGAAACTTAAACTTTCAATGAGATTTTAGTCTAAGAGGGGACATAATTAAAGGCAATTAAAGAGTAAGCCAAGATAGAAAACACAGGTGGGTTGCAAATTTCATACAATAAATCTAATGGGTAGAGAAATGGAGTTTATCTTTTATTTTGTAACTAATCTGGTCTTTTTCCAAGCTACACCGGCTTCCTAGGTGGTGGAATATGTTCATATATACATATACTTATATACATACACACACATACATATATACACATAAAAACATATAAATATACATATATGAAATGTATATGCACATATACATATATATACACACATATTTATTGTACACACATGTATGTGTGTGTGTATATAATTCAGTTTAAACTTATCTGATTTAAATAATTTATACATTTTAGGTATTCCTCTATGTTTCATTTGGATTCAACTATTTCAGTTGCTCAGCTTCCTCTGTCCCTTTTTTCCCCTTAAAATGGATTCCTGACGGGATACTTGGGTGGCTCAATAGGTTGTGTCCCACTCTTGATTTCAGCTCAGGTCATGATCTCGGGGTTGTGAGATTATGCCCCGCATCGGGCTCGGTGCTCAGTGGGGAGTCTGCCTTAGATTCTCTTTCTCCCTCTGACCCTCCCCCCACTCTCTCCCTCTCTCAAATAAATAGATAAATCTTCAAAAAACATGGATTTTTGGTTAAGTGTCTTCATTGAGGCAGAGGGTGTGGTCTTTGGAGTTGATGCCCTCACCCTCCTCTGATACCAAGGGTAATACCCTATAAGGCAAGAGCACTATAAACCAAAGATGAGAGAAGATATTGAAATATGTTCAAGGTTCAATTTTCACTAACTAAGGGGACATCTGGATGGCTCAGTTGGTTAAGCATCTGCCCTCAGCTCATCTGCCCTGATCCCAGGGTCCTAGGATTGAGCTCCACATTGGGCTCCCTGCTCAGTGGGGAGTCTGCTTCTCCCACTGTCCCTCCCCCCGCTCATTCTCTCTCTCTCTCTCTCTCTGAAATATATATATATATATATATATATATATATATATATATATATAAAATAATCTTTAAGAAAAAATTTCACTGACTACATTACCAGGGAGGATGAATTGAGAAGCATATTCTCTAAACTAGAACAAGGCAAATGTCCCTGAAGATAGCTTGAGCCTAATTCTAGGCTTCCAAGCTACAGTGGCCAGAAAAATAAATCTCTTTTCCCCACCATAAGAGAACCAAACTATGAACTAATCATAGTCCTCTCTTCTCCCTTCTTTCATCTATTCCCTCTTCTGGATTTATTCAAAGATTTCACCTCCCAATATGCAATTCTGAAGAAAAGAGAATGAAACTAGAAGTGATTATTTGCATCCAAGTATGTTTGGCTGCCTGAGAAACAGCAATATGAACAGGGACCAAGACAAGAAAGGCTCTGAATGTAGTACATGCTACAGAGGATAATATTTTATACTCTTCACTTTTCAAAACAGAATTGTAAATTGTAAATTGCATCTGAGCCACTTGCTGATGTGTGGAACTTGAAATTCAAAGAGGAAAAGATCCAGTTTCTCTAAAACATAATCTCACTAAGTGTCCGATTTCTTTCACCAAATACCCCCTTTTGGCTATGCCATATTGATCCAGCTGGCATGCAACTCAACCTCAGCTTTAGGCCTCAGAAAGTTCATATGACTAACAGCAATATTCAGCACACTTTGACCCAGGCTGAGGCTGCATAAGTTCTAATGAGAGGGATGATGAAGGAGGAAACCTCAGAATTCTAAAGCTCCAATAAAAGTAGATTGTAATAGAAAAGTTGTAGTAAACACAAAGGCTAAGCATGGAAAGAGATGGCTAAACTGTTAAAAGCATGGAACAGATAGAAGTTAGATCAATTTTTCATTTGTTGAGTATTTCAGAGCTCAAAGTTGAAATAACACTATTGTAAAATGCCTAAGAATTTACTTATCTGAGTTCTCATATACTTGAAAAAAGGAATACATTTTCTTCAATATAAATAAATTGAATTTACATTGTGAAATACTAAAGAAATCTGTTTATCTTAACCCAATATCCAAATATGTATGGAAATTTAATGCTACATTGTATTGTAAGCAAAAAGAGTTCTAGCTACAAGTCATGTGCTGTGATTAGCTGTAGATGTGACTTTACCCAAATCACTTTACCAATGTGAGCCAGCTCCAGGGTGGTTATGTGAGAATGTGCCAGCTGTCATGGCAAATCTCCAGCAGGAACGCTTTACTTCCTAATCTAGGTGAATGATGCCGCCTGTGGCGCAAATATATTCCCGTCTAGATGCAAAAATCAAATTCCTATGGGCTTCAAATAGGAAATGAGGAGAAAAATGAGAAAGTTGCAGCCTGTAATCAAGAATTTTCTTGAAAAGAATTTCTGGACAAGGGTCACCATTCTAAAGAGGTAAAACAACTCCCAGCATGCAGTCACCCCATTCATTATCTTGACATCTTTCTCATGATTAGTCATTTTTTGTTAAGGTTTATTTATTTTTTTTAGAAATCTCTATATCCAGCATGGGGCTCAAACTCACAACTCCAAGATCAAGAGTCACATGCTCTTCCAACTGAGCTAGCTGTGCACCTCATGGTTTAGTCATTTTTTGGTTAAATAGTAAATACAGTGAAATGCCATAATATGAAATATACAACTCAACAAAAAAATTTTTGAGATCTCTCTCTACTTGTTACTGAGAATATATATCAGCACAATAATGACAACTCCATTTAAACTCCTGCACTTCAAAAACTTAACCAGGGATGCCTGGGTGGCTCACTCAGTTAAACATCTGCCTTTGGCTCAGGTCATGATCCCAGGGTCCTGGGATTGAGCCCCACATTGGGCTCCCTGCTCAGCAGGGAGCCTGCTTCTCACTCTGCCTGCTGCTCCCCCTGCTTGTGCTCACTCTTTCTCTCTCTCTCTGACAAATAAGTAAAATCTTAAAACAAACAAACCTAACCAAATTTTAGCATGGCTTCTAGAAGCTTAACACCATGTCTCTAGGATGAGTCCAGCACCATCCCCCTCCCAAGAAAATGACTGAGAAAGTTCAAGACTGCCAGGATAATTTACCATTTGTTCCAACTAAAACTTGGTGATAGACAAATAGGCCTCTAAATGCCTTTTAAGTGCAGTTACTTTAGGAGGCTTGCAATTATAAATTCCCTCTCTGCCCCTTTAAGATATAAATCTTTCAGTACCCAGAACTACCTCCTCAAAGACCTGAGATCCATCTTTTTGAAATGCACACAATCAAGATGACTTTTATTGGTCTTAGTCCCTATGGAGAGTAAAGTCCTAACTTCAGTGTGTGTATCATTGTCTCCTTTCAAAAATGTATAAGAAATTTGTTTCCCCTCCAGATAAGCACCGCTTAGCAAGTCAATATGGCCTAGTCACAAGGACCAACATTGACCTGCCGTTAATGCTCTCAGTGCCTTTCCTTTAGCACACCTCAGCCTGTAAAAAGTCTGCCTTTTGTTTCAGTGGATTTGGGTCCAGGTAACACTCAGTCCCCTATTACAAAAGTTATTACCAAATAAAATCTGTCTTTATGACTTGAGCGTCTGGCTGTATTGGTTATATCACATATAGCAATATTTTTTATGTCGCTGAATAGAATTTCATTATAGGAATATGTCATCCATTAATTTCTCCATTACACTTATAATCAGGTTTTAACTCAATCTCTTTAAGAAGCAACTGTAAACTAAGCAAAGAGAATGTGGTTATACTCGATTATGAGACAGTTTTGGTGGATACTGGTACCCTCTCAAAGAGATAGAAAAGGGTCTCCATGTCTCCTCTCCTGGGTTCTCACTACCAAATGGTATGCTACAAGTCATAAATACCATTCTGCTATGTGAGCCACATTTATGAGAAAAAGTGGACACACCTTGCCCTTTCAGGCATTTCAGAAAACATTCTGCTGCAAATTTCCATCTATGACAGACTGGCACCATTCAGAAATCCTCCAAAATGGCTACGTACAAAAACCAGACATAATCACAGACCCGGAAAACCAGTCTAAAATGTGCAGGATCCTGGCTTCTCTAGATCTCTTACTTCACTTCATGCAAGGCAGAAATGCAGACAATATTTCTAGCCAATCCACATATGTTAAAACCACTCAAGTCATTTAAAATCATTCTTTAAATTTTACTGATTAACAAACCAGCTGGTGCTGATCAGAGATAAAGACAGTCGAAGGGCACCCATGGAACCTGAATTTCTGAGTACAGATTCTGAAACACTGGGTTAAAAAGCCCAGTAGTGTACGCTCTTGATTAGGAGACTCAAATCCTCTTTTAGTGAGTTCTTTTTTTTTTTTTAAGATTTTATTTATTTATTTGACAGAGCGAGAGAGAGATCACAAGTAGGCAGAGAGGCAGGCAGAGAGAGAGGAAACAGGCCCCTGCAGAGAGCCCGAGATGGGGCTCGATCCCAGGACCCTGAGATCACGACCTGAGCCGAAGGCAGAGGCTTGACCCTCTGAGCCACCCAGGTACCCCTCATTTAATGATTTTTAGTGTGTGGACTGAAAGCCCTCCGCTCCACACACATAAAACATAGTTTAAATTACAGGAGCACCTGGGTGGCTCAGTCAGTTAAGTGTCCAACTCTTGATTTTGGCTCAGGCCATGATCTCAGGGTCTTAAGCTAGGCTTCATGCTCCGCAGGAAGTCTGCTTGAGATTCTCTCTCTCTCCCTCTCCCTCAGCCCTCCTCCCTTCTTGTGGAAGCACACATATGTTCTCAAAAAAAAAAAAAAAGTAAATTGCAGGCAATACTAGAAATTTTCCAATAAACATCCAAGTATAACTTGTTAACACTAATCTCTATATCCAGGAGTTAGCACAGGGAGGCTGCTCTTCTTTAAAAATTGGGGAATGCTTGCACATGTTCTTTTGACTGACTCTTTCCTAGCTTCTCAACCCTGGGCCATGTCTGAGGTTTAATTGTCTTTAAAGAATCAAAAGGTGAGAGACACAGAGCAAACCATTTTCTGTGATTATAGTATATTGCTGACCTAAAGCCCCTGACATTTAACTCTAAAAGCAATGGGAATATCTCCTGTATTCATTAGCTATTGCCACAACACTCAGTGGCTTTGACAGAAATTTTTATTTCACCGGATCTGCAAATGGATAGTAAGGTTCACACGACTGGAAGTTGAACAAGCTAGGATGGGCCTGGTTGACTCATCTTTACTCCACATTACTCATTTGGGTCTCAAGGTGGGGAAATCTTTTTCACAGTGATGCCTAAAAAGTACAAGAGGTTGAGCAGAAATAAATGAGGCCTTACAGGGTCTAGATTTAGAAATGAATCTAGATCACTTCCACCTACATGACAGAAGCAGGCTGGCCAAGCTCAAAGCAGCTAGCCAAGCTACATTTTTTCCTGATGAGGTAACCATAAAGCAGTAGACACAGGAAGGGCTGAAGCATTTTAGACTGTCATTCAGCTATCACATTTGCTGCACAGATTCATCACCAAATTAATGATTTCCCTTTTCATTAATAATTATTAAAACATTACTGACAAAGAACAAAGAGACTTTGCTTTTATTTTGGGTTTCCCCCCCATTTTATGTCAAAGCCTCTGGCAAATATCAAGACTGATTCAGTTCTGTTTTATAAAATTTATTAATTCACTCATTTGACCATCAAATATTGAGTACCTAATGTGTAGAAATCAAATGAAACAGGGATATCTGGGTGGCTCAGTCTGTTAAGTATATGAATCTTGATTTTGGTTCAGGTCATGATCTGAAAGTCAAGAGATCAAGCCCCACATTGGGCTCTGTACTGAATGTGGAACCTGCTTAAGATTCTCTCTCTCTCTCTCCCTTTGCCCCTCACTCTGCTTGCATGCTCTCTCTCTCTCCCTCAAATAAATAAATACATCTTTTTAAAAAATCAAGTGAAACAAATATGACCCAAAAAAATGGATCAGGCGTAGATTCCTCCTCAATGATTTTGGGGGTTTGGAGATTGAGGCTGGAAGCTTGAGGTGGGAGTAGCCTCACGTACTGAAATAGAGAAGGTAGAGGGACACCCGAGTGGCTCAGTCATTGGGTGCCTGCCTTCAGCTCAGGTCATGATCCCAGGGTCCCGGGATTGAGCCCCACAGTGGGCTCCCTGCTCAGCGGGGAGCCTGCTTCTCCCTCTCCCACTTCTCCTTCTTGTGTTCCATGTATCTCTCTCTGTCAAATAAATAAAGTCTTTAAAAAAAAGAAATAGAGTAGATGGATAAAACCATCAGTCTGTGGCTCAAGCAATCCTAGATTTGAAGCTTAACCCCATCACTTCAAGCAAGCTATTTATTCTCTCTTCATTAATTTACTATGAAACAAGAATACCTACTTCATAGATTAAGGATTAAAACTGTATAATTTATGTCTGTCACTTTTAAGTGTTCAATTAACAGTTAAGCACAAGACAGCAGATTACTTTTACCAGATTGGACACTATCTCCCCACCAGTTAAAGCCCTTTTCAGCTAGAATCAACCTCATCATTTCTTTGCAAAAATGACTAAGAGTTGCTTATAACTGATTTCATTATAGAATATACCCTTGGGAAAAGGCCTAACTTCCTATACCTTGTGTTTGTATCTGTGTTTTATTATCCCCCTTTTTTAAATAAGGGGATAATCATATCCAATTACAACCCACTTTTGTGATCTCATCTTAACTTGAACATCTGTACTTACACTGCCAAATGAATTATAATTCCCAAGGTGCACAGGGAAAGCTCAGAAAATAAGAGGAGAAAGGTACAATCTTGTTACATGTATATTACATCATCAGAACATCATCTTACCCTCTGGAATCACCATGTTCCAGCTCCAGCAATGTCTTTTCTCATCAGAGGGAGCAACATAAAGCCTCCTGTGATGGATGCCTCTGAATGTAAACTTACTAGGAAATAGGGTCTTTGTAGACTCAGAAGGAAGAAAGGCAGTCAGGGTAATGAATATACCAGCTAAGGAATGCCAAAGACTGCCAGCAAGCCACAGGAACTGGGAGAGCTATAAGGCAGATTCTTCCTCACAGCTTTCAAAAGGAGCCAACACTGCCAACACCTTGATCTTGGACTTAGAGCATGAGACAATAAATTTATGTTGTTTAAGCCATCCAGTTTGTGACACTTTGTTACAGCAGCCATAGGACACTAAGACTGTGATGAAGACTAGGATCCCCCAAGAGTCTGTGAGGTCAGCAGAGCTGTGGGTGACTCTATTCATCCTTCCCTCTCTTTGTTGACCCTTTTTTCTCCCTTCTCAAGTTCCCATGTGCCCATCGCCTCTACCCCAGCCACCACCCTCCTGCTCTCTGTGAATTCACTTGCAAGTGCTTTCTGGTTATAACACAGTATCAGGAGATACAGGAGGAATGCAGAAGTGAGAGACAGGACACCTTTACCCCTCAAATTCATTCAGTCAGTCAACAAATAGTTTGTGTGCATCTGAAACATGGGAGCCACTCTTGCAGGTGCTGGCAATACATTCAGGAACAAAACAGAACAATATATATATGTTTATATATATATTCCTGTCCTCTCAGAGTTTATATTCTAGTGAATTTATGGCCCAGAATTAAATCCAGTTCTCAAATTCTTCTTTAACACCAAAGTATGAGTGAAATGTTTATTCTTAGGAAGAATAAATCCTAATTAAATCAGTATTTCTCAAAATGCCTTCCAAGGATGAACTTCATCAGAATCTCTTAAGATGCGAGTCAAACAAAGATCGATGGGCTTCACGGCAGGCCCATGCAATGAAACTCTTTGAGGCTGTCAAACTAAAAGGATTAAGTTCAAATAGAGATTTGGACTTTTTTTTTTTTTTGCGCAAACTGAAGTTTGAGGTCTGTTGCTCAACCAAAGAGAGAAACTCCCATGGTGGTTTCAGGCACCAGTTACAGCAATGTCTCCTCAACTTCCTGTAAAGTCACCCATAGAAACTAAACTGGTAATACTGGAGCTTCCCTGACTCCTTTCAGGTTCTGATCCAGAGGGGCTGTGGTGTGACCACCAGTGAGTCATGGGTTGACAGCACTGTTTTAGAAACACAGAGCTTTAGAATAAAAGTACAAATTGGGGACATTAGAAATATTCCACATTTATGGAAAAGCATCCAGGAGCGATACATTAGCTGCTCTTATTTTTCCCCCAATTTAGTGACATTTTTTCTCACATAGATTTGACCCCTTTGCCTCTCCATTTTCTTTCTCTGCTGTATATGTCTTTAAAGCTCAGCTGTGTAAGCCTTAGGCTTGAAAGAACAAGCTTTTATCACAAGATTCATCATAAGATCTTCAAGGATAGGGACTAAACTTGTCAACCTAGTATCCACCTCCAGCTTCTCCCCAGTAGGTGCTCAGTAAGTATTTACACAATACTAGCCTGGTTAATGATATTCTGAGGGGTTAGAAGGTTTTTGAATCTAACTGAGACCACATCTTGGAATCCTCTGGCCTGCAGTCAATTTTCAGCTCTTCAATAAATGAGGCACCAAGTGTCAGTTCCTTTGCAGAATACCCATTGATTCCCCCTAATGTCTCCTCTGCTCTCCCCACCCTAAGGACAAGAGCAGAACAGAGCAATATGGGCGGAAGAACAAGATCAGAGCTGCGCAAGTAAGAGATTATACCTTCTGATTTTTCTGGTTGTTGACTTCAAGTTGGTTACTACACTACTGCGATAGCATTTTAGTAGTAAATAAAAATGCAGTGTTTAGATTTTAAAAAGTCAGTAAGCATCTCCTTTCCTTTTTATCTATAGGACAAATTGAGGTTTGAAATTATACATCTGAAATAAATTTGGGGAAAAGATAAAGGATAAAAGACTGGAATATGTCAAGTGAGTTTAAAAAAAGAAACACAAAAGCAATGTGCCTTGAAGCTGTTTTTCATAAAAACCTCTCTCTTACGATTTTTCTGAGCAGGAACCATGGTTGAGCAGAGAGAGGGAAGAGGCAGCTCAGATAAGCAGAACATTTGGCAGATGAGGACAGCAGAAAGAGAACAGGCTTTGGAGATAGTGAGACCCTTGAGAGAATCTAGATTTGTACTCGGAATGATTGTGTAATCTTGGGCATATCACCAACCCCTCAAACATTAAAACACACACACACACACACAAATTTTTTTAGCAAACATTTGTGAAGACAAACAGTCATCCATCTTCCCTCCCTTTTAAGTAAACTGGTGTCACATGAATTTTTAGAAATGGAATAATACAAAATAGATGAGTTGTAAACTAGTCTATTGGCACAGAAAATACAGGTAATATCTGTCTCAGCAAAGATTTCAGCTAAGCAAAGTAAAGTAAACAAATCCCTAATCCAGCTGAAACTCATTCGGCTATTCACATAATCATACATTAAAACAAAACACAGAACAGAGCACACACACACACACACACAAAACAAAACATACCTAACACAGCAGAGATTTCTAAACCGGTTCTTTGTCACTCTATTTGGAATTTCAACTTAATTTGCCTTTATCTCATGATTATGTCTTTTGGAAGATAAGTTGACATTTCAATTATATATATATATATATATATATATATATATATATATATATATATATATATATTTAAAGATTTTATTTATTTATTTGACAGACAGAGGTCACAAGTAGGCAGAGAGGCAGGCAGAGAGAGAGAGAGAGAGGGAGAAGCAGGCTCCCGGCCAAGCAAAGAGCCTGATGCGGGGCTCGATCCCAGGACCCTGAGATCATGACCTGAGCCAACACAGAGGCTTAACCCACTGAGGCACCCAGGCGCCCCTACAGATATATTTTTAAGTAATGCCTACACCTAACATGGGGCTCAAACTTACAACCTGAGATCGAGTCACAGGATCTACCCTATTGGTGCCCTTCAATAACCTTTGGATAACCTTATATCAGATTTCTTATGTAAACTCCAACGTTATTAATCATTACCCTTTAGAACTCCGTGCCTTTAGGTAGGAGTTTTAGCGCACTATATATTTCAATGTAGGTCTGGCAACAAAACATTGGGAAGGCCCAGCCTCAAGTTCCAAATTCAGTAGAGTGGTTTAAGCTGGTGGGTGGGGGCAATTAACAAGACAAAGAAGTTGCTCAGAACCACAGGAAATCTGCTTCAGTCCAACAATGTATTCCGGAATGTTGGCATTTGACGAAAAAATGAGAACATTGTTCTACCTTATTTCCTCCATTTCTCGTTCATCCAGCATGTTGGTAATATAAGGCACAAACAAGGGTGTATGATTATGTGCAAAGATGAATCATTAAAAATTAGTTGGAAAACAGCTTTCAAAGAATTCCCAAAAATTCAGAGTTTGTAACTTGGAGTAAATGCTTAGCTCTAGTCTCTCTTTGGAAATTATGAAATATACTCCATCTTCACATGTAAAAAAGATTTTAAGCAAGATTAACTGGTTTATTATGAAGAACATTCATCTTTTGCAAATAGGTTATTGTCATTCTGAAGGCTGTATGTACAAATACAAAGTCAAAGCCTACATCAATAAAGGTAAAGGTGTTGTGATCCATTCCAACATAGGGAGATGAGGGGGATAACCTCACACCAATAACCAACTCTCCAAACAGCAGCTGGATGTCCTCAATTCAAATGAATTCTGATACTATCTACCCCAAGGTTCCTACAAGACTGCCCCCTACCAAACCCCCACCACTACTGATGTAGGTGGCAAGTCCAGGCCTTTAAGCTCTGCTTCTGACCAACCGAGGTTCTAAAGGTCCTGTTGTTCAGTTTGCTGAATTTGCTAGAGCAGTTTATGGAACTCGGAGGAAATTTTACTTCCTAGATCACCAGTTTGTTATAAAAGGAAAGAACTCATGAACAGCCAGATGGAAGAGATGCACAGGGCAAAACAGAGAAGAAAGGCATGGACTTCTATGCCCTCTCCAGGTGTGCCACTCTTCACAAATTTCCATGTGTTTACAGAACCAGAAGCTCTCCAACCCCCGTTCTTTTGGGTTTTTAGGGAGGCTTCATTACAAAGGCACGATTGATTAAATTGTTGGCCATTGGTGATTGACTCAACCTCCAAACCCCCCTCCCCTCCATTGAGGTCAGGGTGTTGGGAAGGAGAATTCCAACCCTCTATTCATGATTGGTTTCCCTGGCAACCAGCTCCCACCTGTGGATGCTTTCCAAAGGTTACTCCATGAACATAAACCCAGCTGTGCCGGAAAGGGGTTTGTTCTGAATAACACCTTCCACTGCTCTTTTAGCTCAGGAAATTCCAATGGTTTGGGGAGCCATGGTCCAGAAACCTTGGACAAAGAACAAATCTATTTCTTATCAATCACAATATCATAACAAGAAAAAAAATTCTCCAAAGGAGAGCAGAATTTGCCCCCAAAATATTTCACTTTGGCATAAGGGTTATTTTAGGCTGATTATTTCTAAGAAGCAGCAAGCAGTGAAAAAGCTCTGAAAAATGAAGTTACTCTTTTGTAAGAGACATTTTAATTTATAAGGGAAATCCCCATTTGTGCAGGTGGCTCCCTCTCCTAACCAGGATCACTGAATCTCTAAAAACTAATCAACAGAGAAGGCAAAGATTTAAATCTGCATAATGACCTTATCCTTGTTTTACCTGGCTTTTCCTGGTGACCTCCCACTCCAGGACTCCCCATCCCCCAACATCTCCTTCCTCTTTAGTTAGAAATATTATTTAAGGTAGTGGCTTGGGCCATTTCTGGGAGTTACTCAATTTTCCTGGCTCTCTCCCAGGTATACAAGTTATTAAACTTTGTTTTTTCCTATTAATCTGTTTTTCTTATTACAGGGGGTGTCTCAGCTAAGAGTCCAGAAAGATAGAGGGAAAATTACTTTTCCTCTCCCACATCTTCAAAGGTCTTGCTTGTCATTTAAAATAAAGTCTTCCAGAAATATGTCAAATCAGAACTTAGATAGATTCTGCCTAAAATGCCTAATTTAAATGAAAAACTAACATCACTTGGTGTAGAAGTATTTCTTCCAGAGTTTCAATATCCCTATCAGCTTTTTATGTTGCAAGGAAAATTTAAGCATGCCCTCACTGAGGAGGGATAGTGACAAAGTAGGAAAGACAGGACTTTCAGCTAGATCCTTGCTTGATGTTATACTCCATTAAAAGATAAAAATCAAATAAATATTTCCTCGTTTGTTAATATTTTATACTGACAAGCACACAGTTCTTAAGAACTAAAAATGCCATCAGGAACCAAGTAGCTTTTTATGAATGTGAATTCTCAATAATTAAGTAGGAAACCAACAGGGTCTTAAACATGCTAATTGCCCCTTAGGCAGGGGGCAAATAGGAATTCTCATTGAATCAGAATCAGAAAGTAGCCTGGATACTTCTTTATAAGCTACTATCTCAAGGATGGTATATTTATTTCAAACTCTGAATTCCCACTGGTTCTGATTTGTTCTAAGTCTTTTGTTGCTGATTGTAGTGGGGGCTGATTTCCTAGCTATTTTGAGGAGACCGTGCTCGTTATGGTGTAGCCTCTACTACCTCCCTGCACAGATAAGCAACCAGAGGAAAGCTCTAACTGGGTAAACCGAAGGTTCAACCCGGTAAAAATGGACAGTGGCTAATGTGGTTATCTGACCTCCTGGTCTCACACCCTGTCACCTGAGACCCTACATGGAGAGAAAGAGGTCATTTCTCTCCCTCCTACTGGAAGCTGCCCAATGTGGGACTCCATGTGGCAAACCCCAGCTTCATCTTTGAAGCCAGATGAAGTCCTGGAAGGAAGACCCTAAAACCACTGGACCATAAAAAGACTATCACAAAGTTCTTTTTTCCTCCTTTTCTTGTTCTTACTGGTACAGATGAAAAATCTGGAGGCATGAGGGGCATGTACATTGGTAGTTTTGTAAGGGGTTTTGTGAGGACTTGGGAGGTAACATGTAGGATTTAAGGGTCATCATTTTTAGATGAGTGCTCCTGAAAGCAAGGACCAGCTGTCACATCCCCTCTTTTGGCCCAGCAAAGTTGAGAAGCTGTCCTTAGGGCAAGATTGTTTGGAACAATCTGTGCACATTCATGAATGACTGATGGCACAGCCACCTGTTGGGAAAAAATTTTCCATGGATCTCTCAAATTTCTACATGCCTTTTGAATAAAGGCATTGAAAACTTTTCCTCTATGATCTGGAGAACAAAGGCAAAAGATATGTAGAAAACTTAAATCGCCTGACGGCTTGCAGCCCGTTGACAAATACTTGAGACAGGCAGAGTGACCTTCCTCAAGGAACTTGACTGCCTTAATAGTAATACTTTGCTAGATGCAAAAGGCAAACTTAGCTTGACGTCCAGGATCCTGTAAGTCTCCTTTGGTAAGGGCCTATTTAGCCAGAGCGATTCCATCCGGTTAAACAGTGATTTTGTTGTTTATACAGTAAAACTTAAACTGACCCTGCCCCCCTCGCCCCCCCGCCCCCACCAGGGGACTTACTTAAAAGCAAGTCCAGGAAACGAGTCTGAGGTAACAAAGCCCAAATACAAGGGCGGGTCAGGCCAGGTGGAGACATCCAATCAGTGGGGCATGGATAATACTGTCTCCCTAGCTACCAAGGAGTGTTGGGCCCCGCCTTTTGGACGCCAATTCTGACCAAGGTGATAGGCTAGTTCAAATAGCTACTATGGGGTGAATTGGAATTCAGTTGGCCACCCGTGTGTGACCTAGCATGACTGTGCTTTCTCTGTGTGTTACAATCTCATTGGCCACCTGTGTGTGGCCAGGCTCAACCACATGGCCCTTGCCCTTTACAAGTTAGTCGGTAAGGCAGGGAGGGATCACCCTCTCTGTAAGAGGCAGCCCCAACCAGTCAGTTTGATTCTCGATGCTTGAAGCAAAATAAAGCTTTGCTTGACCTTCACTTTGTATCAGTCTCTCTCCTTTGATTACGGACCCATCACTTTAACATCTAAAAATCACTTTTATCTCTTTATCTTTATCCCTTTTATCTCTTACCCATCCCCCCTCAAGATATACGTGAGCAATCATCCTCCAAACATATGGCCCACTGACTTACATATGAAGGGTCTCCTGGCTAATGTTTTACTAGACAGTAGTAAATGACTTACCGTTTGTTTGTTTGTTTTATATATGACATAGCACAATTTAAAAAAGCAAAATTTGGGGCACCTGGGTGGCTCAGTGGGTTAAAGCCTCTGCCTTCGGCTCAGGTCATGATCCTAGGGTCCTGGGATGGAGCCCTGCATCGGGCTTTCTGCTTGGCGGGGAGCCTGCTTCCTTCTCTCTCTCTGCCTGCCTCTCTGCCTAGTTGTGATCTCTGTCTATCAAATAAATAAATAAAATCTTTAAAAAAAATAAAAAGGCAAAATTTTATTAATCTCTATAACCAACATGGGGTTCAAACTCACAACCCCAAGATTAAGAGTTACATGGTCTTCTGACTAAGCCAGCCAGGCACCCCAGTAAATGACCTTAACAGCAGCTAACCCCTCAAGGCCCTGAATACCTGGCTTCCAAATTCCTTAGAGACTTGTGCTATCCCTAACCCCCTCCCAACTTGAAAGTATGTCACCAGTCACTCCTCACAATCCCAGTGCAGCTCTTTCTGCCCGTGGGTCCTGTCCCTGTGCTTTAACAAAAACCACCTTTTTTTTTGCACTTCAGGCATCTCAAGAATTCTTTCTGGACTGTTTGCTCCTGACCCCCAACATTGTACATTTTCAAGGATGTTTACAGCTGGGTAAACAGAAACAGTTTACAACTGGATGACAGAATAAAGACTTTTTTTTTTTTTTTTAACTCTATAGGACCATAAAGATAATGTCTTCCTTGAGGCAAAGGTTAGGCAGGTTTGTTGGAAGTCTTCTGTGAAGAACCTTGTTCTTAAGTTCAAGGTTCCTCATTTGTGACATACATTCATGCTGTGCACTGTTGCTCCATACCAGTTCTACAGAAATTGAGGGATAAGAGGAACAGATGCAGATATGAAGCTCATGCTGCCTGCTTGCTGTCTTGTGAGAAGCAAAGACCTTTGCCTTTGATCCTGGAGTACTACAACTTCTGCCAGAATCCATTAAAATGCGACAGACTAACTTGTTAGCTTACCAGTAGGCTAGAATCTCAGACCAGTGATAGTCACTGCCAAGTATCTCCCCTGTGGTTGCTCTTGAAACTATGATGCAAACTGTCTTTTAAAAAATTACTTAAGGAGGGGCACCCGGGTGGCTCAGTGGGTTAAAGCCTCTGCCTTGGCTCAGGTCATGATCCCAGGGTCGTGGGATCAAGCCCTGCATCAGGCTCTCTGCTCATCAGGGAGCCTGTTTCCTCCTCTCTCTCTGCCTACTTGTGACCTCTCTCTCTCTCTCTCTGTCAAATATATAAAAAAAAACTTTAAAAATTTTAAAAAAATTACTTAAGGAAGGCAACTGGGTGGCTCAGTCATTAAGTGTCTGTCTTCAGCTCAGGACATGATCCCAGGGTCCTGGGATCCGGCTCTACATTGGGCTCCTGTTCAGCGGGAAGCCTGCTTCTCCCTCTCCCATTCTCCCTGCTTCTGTTTCCTCTCTCACTGTGTCTCTCCCTGCCAAATAAAAAAAAAATATTTTTATAAATAAATAAACAACCAAACAAACAATTTTTGTAGCACCTGGGTGGCTTAGTTGGTTAAGTGTTAGCCTTCAGCTCAGTCATGATCCCAGCATCCTAGGATTGAGCCCCACATCCAGGTCCTGGCTCAATGGAGAATATGCTTCTTCCTCTGCCTCTCCCCCTGCTCATGCTTTCTCTTTCTGTACCTCTCTGTCTCCAATAAATAAATGATATCCTTAAAAAATTGTCAAAAAATAAAATTAAAAATAAATAAAAACTATTTCAGGCGGGAGGCACCTGGCTGGCTCAGTCAGTGGAGCACGCGATTCTTGATCTGGGTGTTGTTGAGTTTGATCACCAGGTTGGGTGCAGAGATTACTTCGAAATAAAATCTTTAGGAAAGCAAAAACAAAACTATTTCAGGGATATGTAGTACTGATGTAGTTTTGAGCAGTGTTGTTGTTGGGGTTCAGAGCTGACAACCAAGAAAGAATTCTTGAGGTGTCTTTGGTGCAAAAGTTGATTTTATTAAAGCACAGGGACAGGACCCATGGGCAAAAAAATGCTGCTGCACTGGGGTTGTGAGGAATGGCTGATTATATACTTTGAAGTTGGGGGGAGGTAAGGACAAAGGGAGGTTTCCAAAAGGACTTTCATATGCTAAAGAAGTTTCTGGATACTGGAGGTCAAGGTTGTTTGTCCTTAGAATGTTATACTCTGCCTATCTCAAGTATTTGTCAATGGGCTGCAGGTTACAAGGAAATTTAATTTTATTTGCATTTCCTTCTGCCTTTGTTTCCTACATCACTAAGGAAGGGAGGGTGATGTTAGGACTTCAGGAAATTAAGTTATGGATCTCTGAAAGTTAGGCTATTGGTAAGATTGCTTTTTCCTTGTAAATCACTAAGACATCTGTAAACTGAGGGAGACTCAGATCCTGCAGGACTGTGATCTCTGTTAGTTAACCATTTGCTTTTTCTCTTCCTTTAGTTTTAGGGCAGCCAGGTGTGCCTAAGGAATGTCACATACACCCCACCTGGGAGTAGAGAGGGAGGTCAAGAGGTGTCACCTTGTGTTTTGCCCTCTGCTTGACTTTTGCTCCCTCTTCAGTACTGGTGAATATACCATCGTGAACATTTCTCCATCCTTCACATTGAAATAGGTGCAATGATTTAGGAATCTGGATATTCAGACAGTCTTTAGTTTACTTAGATGTGTTGTTCTTTCTGTCAGCATCTTTGCCACATTATCCATAATTTCATCATGAAATTTCATTAGAATTCTTGATGAAAGGGTGCCTGCATGGCTCAGTCGCTTAAGCACCTGCCTTCAGCTCAGGTCATGATCCCAGGGTCCTGGGATTGAGTCCTGCCTCTGGAACCTGCGTCTCCCTCTGCCCCCCACTCCTCCCCGTTTGTGCTCTCTCTCTGACAAGTAAATAAATAAAATCTAAAACAACAACAACAACAAAAAACCTAAATATGCTTACAAATAAGTTCCATTCAGCTTTCTTTTTAAGATTTTATTTTTGGGCACCTGGATGGCTCAGTATGTTAAGAGTCTGCCTTCGGCTCAGGTCATGGTCTCAGGGTCCTGGGATTGAGCCCCAGGTTGGGCTTCCTGCACAATGAGGAATCTGCTTCTCTCTCTGCTCCTCCCTCTGCTCCTGCTCTAAATAAATAAATAAGATAAATAAATAAAATAATATTAAATTAATATTAAATAAATAATGTTAAATAAATTAAATAATATAAAAATTTTATGTAATGTCTAAACCCAACATTGGGCTCAAACTCACAACCCCAAGATTAAGAGCCACATGCTCTACAAACTGAGCCAGCCAGGTACCCTTCCCAAAACTTCTTAATGTCCTGGCTCACAGACAACCAAAGTGATTTTCTCTGAGCTTATACTGATGGGTTCAACTAATTTTTTTTCTATTATTAATTTATAGTAGTTGTAAGTGCTATTTTCACGGTCAGCATTCATGTCTACTTTCTCTGGTTAGAGCTTTTCTATTTTCCATCAAGGAATTATTCTGCACTCCACTGTATATAATCACAATGTCTTCATATTCTCTGGTTTCCCTCCCTTCCTATTAAAAAGAACTGCAAATCTAAAAATGTCATAATCAATACACAATTACAAAAAATAAGAGGGTCTAAGGTATGAACCCCAAATCAGTTATTATGTCAGCGCAAGATATGACAGAATCCAATGCGTTAAAATTTTAATACATTTAATTAATGTATTTTGTCTTTATTACCATTTTAAAATCTTTTAATATCATGTTAAAATTTATAACTCAATCTTTTTTTTAAAAGATTTTATTTATTTATTTGAGAGAGAGCACAAACAACAGTGAGGGGCAGAGAAAGAGGGAGAAAGAGACTCCCCACTGAGCAGGAAGACCTATGTGGGGGCTTGATCCCAGGACCCTGGAATCACCACCTTAGCCCAAGGCAGATGCTTAACTGACTGAGCCACCCAGGTGCCCCTCAGTCAAACATTTACAGAATCCCTAACACAGGGCCACATGGGTGGCTCAGCTGGTTAAGCATCTGCCTTTGACTCAGGTCATGATCTTGGGGTCCTGGGATGGGCTTCACAGGGCTTCCTGCTTGGTGGGGAGTCTGCTTCTCCTTTTCCTTCTGCCCTTCCCCCTCTCCTTCTGCCCCTCCCTGCCCCCCACCCATGCATGTGCTCTCACTCTCAAATAAATAATAAATAAAATCTTAAAAAAAAAAAAAAAAGAATCCCTAACACAAAATGCAAAACCCAGGCAGCAAATCACTGATATTACTCTTTTCTTATCCTTCTAATATATTTTAGAATCAAAACATGTCCTTCCTAAAATAATGCCTAGCAGCTAAAGAAGGGGCATACTGATGTGGACAACTGCAAATGTAATTTTGCTAAAGAGAACTGCAACTTGACTTGGGTGACATTTATAAATCTGACTTTCTTATCTCATTTTGTTGTAGGGCACTTGTGTTTTGCTTAATGGAATGGATCATCATGACCTAGATAATTTTATAGCTGAAATCAAGGGTAAATGGATTAAAGATCAATGCAATGTAAAAAAGCAAGTCTGGCTTTGACAAAATGATGTGTAAACAGGGAAAAATATTTGTTTTACAAAAATTATTTAAAGGTGAAAACTAACCTTTATATAACTTCTAAGCAAACGCTAAAATTGGCTAATTGCTTTTCTCTTCTTTAATAAATAATTTTCCAGTGGGAATATTTTATCTCAACAATGAGTTAGGAAGTCGATTTACAGTCTTGTTTAATTGCTAATTTACATATTACCTTGTAGGGGCTATTAACTTCTGCATTTCAATTTCTATTGAAGGGGAGCTGAATTTGTCCACAGAATAAGTCTCTTTGGCATAAGGATTATTTCAGACTGATTATTTTTAAGAAAGAGCAGACATAGAGGGAGCTCTAAAAACTGAGTAGAGGGGCATCTGGCTAGTGCAGTCAGTAGAGCATGTGACTCCTGATCTCAGGATTACGAGTTCAAGTCCCATGTTGGACATAGAGCTTACTTAAAAATTTTAAAACAAGTAGAAGTTCTCCTTTAATAAGAGACATTTACATTTATAATGATGCTTCTCATTCTGTACCAGGATGATTGAATCTCTAGAAACTTATCAGTGGAGAAGACATGGACATAAACCTGCATAAGAACCATACCCTTGATTACTGTGCTTTGCCTGATAACCTCCCATAACTGGTCACCCTCCCCTCAACATCTTTCATTTTTAGCTGGAGAGGATATTTTTTTAATTAAATTAATTTATTTACTTTCAGAAAAACAGTATTCATTATTTTTTCACCACACCCAGTGCTCCATACAATCTGTGCCCTCTATAATACCCACCACCTGGTACCGCAACCTGGAGATGATATTTAAGGCAGTGGCTTGGGAACCTGAGTGGCTAAGTTGGCTGAGCATCTGCCTTTGGCTCAGGTCATGATCCCTGGTCCTGGGATGAAGCCCCACATCAGGCTTCCTGCTCAGTGCGGAGTCTGCTTCTCCCTCTCCCTCTGATGCTCCCCCTGGTTGTGTGTGATTGCACATGCTCTCTGACAAATAAATAAAAAATTTTTTTAAAAAGACAGTGGCTTGGGCCATCTTTGGGAATTACTCAGTTGTCCCGTTCCTCTCCCATATACATAGGAGGTATACATATTATTAAACTATGTGTTTGTTTTTCTCTTTTTACCCTGTCTTTTATTACAGGGTATCTCAGCCAAGAACCTAGAGAGATAGAGGGAAAATTATTTTTACTCCCCTACAATATATTTACAAAATAAAACAAAATAAAGCAAAAAAATAAAAAAGGAATGAGACCAACATTTACAATGAATCTAGAAAAGGCTGAGTTTTAGGTAGGTTCCCTCCCTTAATTCTCTCAATAATCCCAACAGGAATATATCACATCTCCATTTTGCAGACAAGGAAAATGATGTTGAAATATGTTAATTTGTTCATATTAATATAACGATTGAGAAATCCAGTTAGGGGCACATGGGTGGCTTAGTCATTTATGGGTCTGATTCTTAGTTTTGGCTCAAGTCATGATATCACGATCCTGGGATGGAGCCATGTGTCAGGCTCCATGCTTAGTGTGGAGTCTGCTTCAGATTCTTTCTCCCTCTCTGTCCCTCCCCACTCCTGCTCTCTCTCTGTCAAATAAATAAATAAAATCTTAAAAAAAAAAAAAGAAAGAAAGAAATCCAGTTAGAGTCCAAACTGAGGATTCTCTAGCTCTATGATAGATGCTCACTACTCTGCTTCTGCACATGTGTGCATACAGCTACTTCGAAAACTTGTAAGACACATGAACAGAGGATTAAAGCATATATTAATGTAACGGGTTGAAATATATTACAAACAAGAAAGGACTCTATCTCAAAGATTATATTGTTTAATAGACACTAGAAGATAAGGAAAACATGCATTATTGGGGCACCTGGTTTGCTCAGTTGGAAGAGCATGTGACTCTTGATCTTGGGGTCATGAGTTTGAGCCCCATGTTGGGTGTAAAGATTACTAAAAATATGTATATAAAGTTAAAAAAAAAGAAAAAATGTTATTTTATAAGTAGTACTAAAGAGGTAGAATTTAGCTAAATAGAAGATAAACATATAATGGAGAATAAAAGGAAAAATTCATCTTTTGGAATATCTGACATTAACACTAAACCTGGTTTGTCATGATAAGACATAAAATTATCAATATCAGAGATTTAAGAAAAAGAACATCAATGCAAACCCTGAAGGCATTAAAAGCATATAAAAAGACATATAAATATAAAAAATATAAAATATAAAAAATAAAATATATAATATATAAATATAAAATATAATATATAATAAAATATATGTAATTATATATAATAAATAAAAATATTTAAAAATATAAAAAGACATATAAATAGCTTCTTCGCAATATATTTAAAAATTTATATTAGATTTTTAAAATTTAGAGAAACACCAATTAGCAAAAGTGAGAAAAGTATAAATAGAGAACCAAATAATTTCTTATCTTTTAAATAAGTTGAATTTGTAATTTAACATCTCTTCACTTCCACCTCCATCCCCAGAAGATACTGTCTATCCCTAGGTAGTTTACCCATGAATTCTACCAAATATTAAAGGAAAAAATAACAACAATACTGTAAAAAAAGATGAGAAATATTTCCAAGTCATTTATTAGTGTAGTATACTCTTGATGCCAAAAATGAAAAAGGGCATTACAAGGGTACCTGGGTGGCTCAGTCAGTTAAGCATCTGTCTTTGGCTCAGGTCATGATCCCAGGGTCCTGGGATCGAGCCCTGTATTGGGCTCCCTGCTCAGAGGGGAATCTGCTTCTTCTTCTCCCTCTGCCCCTCCCCCTGCTTGTGTTCTCTCTTTCTCGCTCAAATAAATAAAATCTTTTAAAAAAATTAAAAAAGACATTACAATAAAGGAAAAATATGGGTCAGTCTTTCTCACAAACACAGACACAAAAATCCTACATAAAATATTAGAAAACAGAAACTTTTAGCCTAGAGATGTTTGGGTTAATTCACCCCCATATTCTTGAATCTTCCAATTTCCCTGAATTCTCTGAGCCTATAGAAGTGGCCCACTCTTATCTATTAGTGGCTAGCCCTATTCCCTTCTTTGAAGATGATGTCAAAGTTGAGAAGTATATGCAATAATTCTTTCGGTGCTTTCCCTATTAAAACTATGATCATTTACTTAAGTAGCTGTTCCCTGGACTACATAAATATACATACATCTCAAGGACTATTGACACAGGGTCCAGACTGATGCTGGAATCCAAAAATTCCAAGTACCACACAGACCCCTGTCAGATTTAGGATATATAATAACCAGGTGATAAATGGAGTCCTAGGGCACCTGATTGGCTCAATCGGTAGAGTATGTGATTCTTGGTAAAGGGGTCATGAGTTCAAGCCCCATTTGGGTATAGAGCTTAATTTGAGTGAATGAATGAATAAATGAACGAATAAATGGGGTTCTGACCCGGGTCAACTCACAGTTAATCCTTTAGGAACACTGTGCAAAATATTCAACAGAATAGATTATGTTTGTAGTTGGCAGAACCCCATATTGGTTCCTTGGCCTGTAGGGTAAGAGATATGATAAAGTAGAAGGCCATAAAAACTTTAGAAACTACCCCCATTTTAAAATTTTATTTATTTAAGAGACAGAGAGAACATGAGAGGAGAGAGGTCAGAAGGAGAAGTAGACTTCCCATGGAGCAGGGAGGCCAATGTGGGACTCAATCCCAGGACTCCAGGATCATGACCTGAGCCAAAGGCAGTTGCTTAACAAACTGAGCCACCCAGGTGCCCTGAAACTACCCCCGTTTTCAACCAAGACAGTAAAGAAAAATCAGTCCCACATTCCAAGGTTAGCAGCACCTAAAGAATGCTGAATTGGTGCTCACCATCATATCTCCCTTTATTAGTCTCTCACTTTCAAAATCCAAACACATTCCATACTGTATTAGTGGACTACTGCAAACTCAAACAGTTAATATTCCCAACTGCAGCTACTGTGCCAGATGTGGTGTTTCTGATAGAGTAGATTAACACAACCAAAGTATATGATAAGCAGTTACTGTTCTGGCAAATGCATATTTTTCTGTTTCTATCAAAAGGGAGGATTATAAATAGTTTGCATTTACTGAGAGGACATAACAATATATGTTTATAGTCCTGTCCTAGGTCTATATTAAGTCCTCTCCCCTCTGACATCATATACTCTGAAGACATCTGAACTGTCTGGACATTCTGCAGAACATCAAAAATTTCTAACATGTTGACTATAAGTTGCTAACTAGACCTGTAAGAAGCAGCAAAAACATTGAAAGTCCTGGAAAGGTACATGTACTCCAAAGAGAGGGGCCCACAACACTGGTAAAAATGTTAACAGTCCAGTGGTCTGAGACATGCCAGTGTATCTCCTCCATGGTAAAGGGCACATTATTGCATCTCAAATATTCTTCCACAAAGAAAAAAGCACAATTCCTGGAAAGCCCTCTGGGATTTGTCACAAAGCATAATCCATAACTGGCCATATGGTTATAGCCCATAGACTGAGTGACATAAAGTGGTCTCAGCTTTGAGTAGTGCCCAGAGCAAGAAAGGGCTCCTCAACAGGAAGAGGCTGCAATGCAAATATTCCTACTGCTTGTCCCATATCATCCAGGAGATTCTATGTTACTATATGTCCCAAGGTTGACAAAAGACACAATTTATTATTATTATTTTTTTAAGTAGGCTCCAATCCCAATTTGGAGCTTGAACTCACAACCCCAAGATCAAGAGTCACATGCTCTACCAACTGGGCCAGTCAGGCACCTCTCATAATCTGTTGTTGTTGTTGTTGTTGTTTTTGAGGACTTTAATTCCAGTTAGTTAAAATACAGTCTTGTATCAGTTTCAGGTATACAATGCAGTTTTTCAACACTTCCATACATCACCCAGTGCTCATCACAACAAGTGTGCTCCTCAATTCCCATCACCTATTTTACCCATATCTCCACCCACCTCCCCTCTGGTAACCATCTGTTTGTTCTGTATAATTAAGAGTCTATTTCTTGGTGTGTCTCTCTCTAAAAGATGCCAGCTAGAGTTTATGGCAAGCCCCAGTGAATGACTCATGACAGATTCCTAGTGTTCTGGAGTAAGACTCTACCATCTACAATACAGAATTGTATGCATTTCAAAAAGCAGTTTCTGATTTTATGACATAGATATTTTTAGTAAATATAGTCCAGTTATTGTGTAGAACTTCTATTACTTCTTTCCCCATCATTAGATCATGATATGCATTTTTTTTTTCAGGAAGATTACAATAGTGATGTGTCCTTTTTTGGTGCATCATATCAGGAAGCATATGACTGGTAATTTACTTTTTGATCCCTTGGTTAAAGTGCTACCTTCCTGGGTTCTCCATTGTAGTTATATTTTTCTTTCTCTCTTGAGGAAGACTCTCTTGAATGATGTCACTACCTTATTGCACTGTAGATTTTCAATCACTAGTTTTAGAGTCTATTTATGATTCTTGCGTGGATTAATTTTTACCATGATGATTACCAAATTTATTTTTTTGTACATCTAGCTGTTGGCTTTCTACTATAAAGTATAATTTTCCATTATTTCACATTTTTCCAGCAAGTTATTTGGGTTCTGCTTGCACAGCTACAAGGTGGAGTGTGGATTCCCCCTATACCAGCAATTAATTAATTATTAATTAATTATTAATTAATTAATTCTCAAACACTATCTACCAGGAGATAGCATCAGATTCCACAGGTTGAGGGCTGTCCTACAAGGCTGCCTCCACCTTAACTTCAGATGCCAGTCACAAACCCAGGTTATCACCTATGTTTCTTTTTTTTTTTTTTCAAAGATTTTATTTATTTATTTGACAGACAGATATCACAAGTAGGCAGAGAAGCAGGCAGAGAGAGAGAGGAGGAAGGCAGGCTCCCTGCTGAGCAGAGAGCCCGATGCGGGTCTCGATCCCAGGACCCTGGGATCATGACCTGAGCCGAAGACAGACGCTCAACCAACTGAGCCACCAAGGTACTCCAGACCCACAATTTAAACCCATGTTCTTCAAGGGTCAACTGTACTTACCAGATTCCTAGTTTATAATAAGAAGACATACCTCAGGAATATCCAGATGGAAGAGATGCACAGGGCAAAGTATGAGGAAAGGACTAAAGCTTCCATGCCCTATCTAGGAGCTTGACTCTCCACAAATCTCCATGTGTTCACTAACTCAGAAGCTCCCTGAACACCATCCTTTTGGGATTTTTATGGGGGCTTTATTACATAAGCAAGAGTGATTAAATTATTGGCCACTGGTGACTGATTCAATCTCCAGTCCCACTCCCCTTCCTAGAAATCAGAGGGTAGGACTAAAAGGCCCAAACCTCTAATCAGGTGGTTGGTTTCCTTGTCAACCAGCCCCCATCTTTAGATGCTTCCAAAAGTCCCCTCATTAACATAAACTCAGGTGTAGTTGAAAGGTGCTTGTTATAAATAACAAAAAACATTTTTATTGCTCTTACCACTTAGAAAATTCCAAAAACTTTAGAAGTTCTATGCCAGAAACTGGACAAAGACCAAATATATATTTATTATAAATCAAAAATTCACACACATCTATAACTCTATTGCTTTTTTTTTTTTTTTTTTTTAGTTTATTTGACAGACAGAGATCACAAGTAGGCAGAGAGGCAGGCAGAGAGAGAGAGAGGAGGAAGCAGGCTCCCTGCTGAGCAGAGAGGCAGATGTGGGACTCGATCCCAGGACCCTGAGATCATGACCCGAGCCGAAGGCAGCGACTTAACCCACTGAGCCAAGCAACTCTATTGCTTTGACTTGCTCTCTCTTGTTCTTGGAAATATCCTGTTGGCTAGGGAGCCTAGGTGGCTCAGAAGTTTAAGTGTCTGACTTCCGCTCAGATTATCATCTCAGAGTCCTGGGATCCAGCCCTGCCCTGGTGAGCCCCACCCATGTCAGGCCTGGCCTCAGTCTCCACACTCTCCTTCCTTTTCCCTCTGCTCCACTTCAAAAAAGGAAGACAACTATTGAGGTCAAACAGAAAGATCTCAATTACTTTTTTTTTAAAGATTTTATTTATATATTTGAGAGAGAGAGAGAGAGAGAGCATGAGAGGGGAAAGGGTCAGAGGGAGAAGCAGACTCCCCATGGAGCTGAGAGCCTGATGCAGGACTCCATCCTGGGACTCCGGGATCATGACCTGAGCCGAAGGCAGTTGCTTAACCAACAGAGCCACCCAGGCACCCTAAAGATCTCAATTTCAAAGAATAAATAGTCCCTTTAGCTTTAGTAGCTATTGGTCAAGTGATGCTAAGCTGAACTGTGGCTTAAAGATTAGACTGAGGTTGGTTTGTTTGTTTTCAAAGAATTTATTCTCAACATTTAGTTCCTATCTGAGTCCAAATCCAAAACCTTTGCTTGATACTAAGAGGACAGAGTGGCTGGAAAGTTATTTTGCTGCTGAGGTAGAGAGGCCAGAGATTGGCAAAATTCGGAGACAGGCTTCACACTAGATGCTACCTGTCAATCTCTATTTCTGGGTTTCTCACTCCTTCTGTTATCACCTTCAGGATATGTAATAAAAGGACAATTGGCATAGATGTGGACAAAGTTAAGAAAAATATGAAGGTGAGTTGTATGTTATATATCTTAATAGAGATCTCCTTGAAGGCTTTACCTCCAGAATTATCCTGGGGTCTAACAGAAATATCATAATCTCTTGCTGCTTCTTTGGTTTATTTTGCTGGATTTATACACAGCCTGCCTTGGAATTTTACTGTGTAGTTTTCAATTTCCATTATTACAAGTCAGGGAGAATGCAGATGAAAGTAAGTGCTCAGCAAATAAGTAAATCTGATTTCTAAAATTCTCCTCTGAACAAAGTATCATGCTGCTCTTATAAAAATTTAAATATAACAGACATATTTATGGAGGAGCTTGACTGAGTCTCAGTAGAAGTCTAAAACAGTGAATGTATATGCTTGAAGAAAGCAAATAAGTGAACATCCATCAGGAGGGAAAGGATGGATATAAAACAGAAGTAGATTTTATGTTACTATTTTCATCTTTTTGAATTCTACAAATTTAACAACATTCAGTAGACAAAAGGAGGATAGAAAAGAAATTGGAATCTCTGGAGGAAATAAAATACCTTCCAGCCAAAGATGATAAAATCAATATTTATCAAACAAGATCATAAAACTTATATGGCTTCATTTCCTACTTAATCAGAAAAAGGTCTATTAATATTTGCTTTAGGTAGTAGAAGAAAAATAAAGTTGAAATTGAGGGAGGGGGATTTTGATACTTGATTTTTCAGCTAATGGGATATTTCTTTTTTTCTTTTTTTCTTTTTTTTTTTTTTTAGATTTTATTTATTTATTTGACAGAGAGAAATCACAAGTAGGTGGAGAGGCAGGCAGAGAGAGAGAGAGAGGGAAGCAGGCCCCCTGCTGAGCAGAGAGCCCGATGCGGGACTCGATCCCAGGACCCTGAGATCATGACTGAGCCGAAGGCAGCGGCTTAACCCACTGAGCCACCTTAAATTTTATTTATTTTTTTAAAAGATTTTATGTATTTACTTGTCAGAGAGAGAGAAAACACAAGCAGAGGAAGCAGGCTCCCTGCTGAGCAAGGACCAACCCCAGGGCCAAAGGCAGATGCTTAACTCATCCACACAGGCATTCCAATATTTCCGTCTTTGAAAAAAAGACCAAGGACACCTGGCTGACTCAGTCAGAAGAGCACACAGCTCTTGATCTTAGGGTTGTGAGTTCAAGCCCCATATTGGGAGTAGAGATTAGTTAAATAAAACTTTTTTTTTTAAAAAAAGAGCAAATAATCTAATAGAAGATATAAAGACATGAACAGGTATTTCCCAGAGGAAGAAACATATAGCGAGGAAAAATTGTGAAAAAGTGGCCAGCTGCATTAGTGAGCAAGGCAATGCAAATCAATACCAGAATGACATGCCACTTTGTACCCATTTTATGGGTGAAAATGAAAAAATCTGATAATACGAAGTATTGGAGAAGATCTGGATTATTGTGAAATTTCACACATTGCTAGAAGAAGTATTGATCACTACAGCCACTTTGGAAAGCAGCTGGCAATATCTTGCAAAGATGAATGTTCCTATACCATACGGGCCAGCAATTTCCCTGCTAGTCATATACCCCAAAGGAACTTTTGCATATATCTTCTTTCTCCTCCATCACCACCATCACCACTACCATCAGAAGATAACAAGAATGTTCATAGAAACCCTTAGTCATAAAAACCTGAAAACAACTATCAGCAGCAGAATGGATATATAGAACATAAATGACTGAAAAGCAGCTGTAGGCAGTAAGAATGAATGTAAGCAGTGCAGTTTCGAACAACAACAACAACAAAAAACCAAAACTAATCCCAGAAGGTGTCATGTTAGGAAATAAAATCTTGGGATAATAACTGATTTTTCTGTCATTTCTCACCATTCTTTTTATTTGAACCACACAATTCTTCCCCATTAAAACAAGACTAGGAGGTTGTGGTTCCATGTTTCTTACCCAAGAATAGCAACATACAGCAAAAGCTGAGGCACAGATTAAAATTCGTTTTGTACATAGGGGAGGAAAAATTTTCTTTTATTCATCAAGATTCTGTGGCTGGTCTAATAGTTAAATCAACATAAGACAAATTAACAGAAGAAAGACAAATTTGATTTCATACATACGAGAACTCCATAAAAATGTCAGATCCGTGGGCAATCAGGGGGTTGGGGTTACATGATGTCCTGAGCTAAGGAATCAAATAGGGCCTTCAGAGAGGAGGGTAATTCATAGGACAGTAATAGGAACACATGTTTGATAATTAGATATTTGCCTTGTGTCAGGGAAGAAGACCTTCCTCTGCCCTATGCTCCTTCTAGCTGGACTCAGAATGATATTGACGTCCCACAGATTCACAGGAAAAAATCAAATTTAATAGGGCTAGATACAGGGACTCCACAGAAACATGAAAATCCCAAAGACAGTGAGGCAACAGGAAGCTTATAGGGGCTAAGGAGAAAGGTAGGGTCTGAGGATACAAAGGGGAGAAAGACCATTAGCCTGAAGGTGAAAGGGGATGTTTTAAATAACGAAAGTTGTGTTCTTGAGAACACAGGAGTATCTGGTAGTAGCTCTCTTCCTGGTACAGCCTCTCCTGTCCAGTGTAAATTTAGGTAGTTCAGAGGGGAGGCCAACAGCTTTTCCTGCATCTGCTGGAAAGGACTTTTAACTCAAAATAATCTTTATGCCAAAGTGGCCCATCTTGGGGCAGCCTGCCAGTGACCCCCATCCCTACCATACAGATGGGTCATTGGGATAAAAGTTCTCTCTGGCAGTAACTCTCTCTGAACCAGGTCACTGTCTACATTTTTCTAGGTCAGTAAGGGAAATTCAGTAAGTTGTTTCTTAAGTCTTCTGGGTCCTGATTGCCTTCAGTTCAAAATAACTCATATGCCCAAGTGGCATATTTTGGGGGTTACATATTCTGCTCCCTTTCAAGTACCATCAATTTGATGTCGGGTGTTTTTAAAAAAGATTGATTGATTAAGAGAGCAAGTGGTGGGAGACAAGATGGTGGGGAAGCAGGAGGAGGCTCCCAAAAAACAAGAGCCCAGGACCTGATGGATTCCCTGGGGAATTCTACCAAACTTTCAAAGGAGAAATAACACCTATTCTCCTGAAGCTGTTTCAAAAAATTGAAGCAGAAGGAAAACTTCCTGACTCTTTCTATGAAGCCAGCATTACCCTCATCCCCAAACCAGGCAAAGACCCTACCAAAAAGGAGAATTTCAGACCAATATCACTGATGAATATGGATGCTAAGATTCTCAACAAGATCCTAGCAAACAGGATCCAACAGCACATTAAAAAGATTATCCACCATGGGATGCCTGGGTGGCTCAGTGGGTTAAAGCCTCTGCCTTCGGCTCGGGTCATGGTCCCAGGGTTCTGGGATCGAGCCCCACGTCGGGCTCTCTGTTCGGCGGGGAGCCTGCTTCCTCCCCTCTCTCTCTCTTTGCCTGCCTCTCTGCCTACTTGTGCTCTCTGTCTGTCAAAAAAAAAAAAAAAAAAAAAAAAAAGATTATCCACCATGACCAGGAGGGATTCATCCCTGGGCTATAAGGATATAAGGATAGTTCAACATTTGCAAATCAATCAATGTGATAGAACAAATCAATAAGAGAAGAGAGAAGAACCACATGGTCCTCTCAATTGATGCAGAAAAAGCATTTGACAAAATCCAGCATCCGTTCCTGATTAAAACGCTTCAAAGTATAGGGATAGAGGGAACATTCCTGAACTTCATAAAATCTATCTATGAAAGACCCACAGCAAATATCATCCTCAATGGGAAAAAGCTTGCGTCCTTCCCGTTGAGATCAGGAACACAACAAGGATGCCCACTCTCACCACTCTTGTTCAACATAGTATTAGAAGTCCTAGCAACAGCAATCAGACAACAAAGGGAAATAAAAGGTATCCAAATTGGCAATGAAGAAGTCAAACTTTCGCAGATGACATGATTCTTTATATGGAAAACCCAAAAGACTCCACCCCCAAACTACTGGAACTCATACAGCAATTCAGCAACGTGGCAGGATACAAAGTCAATGTGCAAAAATCAGTGGCTTTCTTATACACTAACAACGAAAATACAGAAAGGGAAATTAAAGAATCAACTCCATTTACTATAGCACCAAGAACCATAAGATACCTGGGAATAAACCTAACCAAAGAGGTAAAGGATCTGGACTCGAGGAACTACAGAACACTCATGAAAGAAATTGAAGAAGACACAAAAAGATGGAAGACCATTCCATGCTCTTGGATCGGAAGAATAAACATTGTTAAAATGTCTATACTGCCTAGAGCAATCTATACTTTTAATGCTATTCCGATCAAAATTCCACCAGTATTCTTCAAAGAGCTGTAGCAAATAATCCAAAAATTTGTATGGAATCAGAAGAGACCCTGAATCGCTAAGGAAATGTTGAAAAACAAAAATAAAACTGGGGGCATCACATTACCTGATTTCAAGCTTTACTACAAAGCTGTGATCACCAAGACAGCATGGGACTGGCATAAAAACAGACACACAGACCAGTGGAACAGAGTAGAGACCCCAGATATGGACCCTCAACTCTATGGTCAAATAATCTTCGACAAAACAGGAAAAAATATACAGTGGAAAAAAGAGAGTCTCTTCAATAAATGGTGCTGGGAAAACTGGGCAGCTATATGTAGAAGAATGAAACTCGACCATTCTCTTACACCGTACACAAAGATCAACTCAAAATGGATAAAAGACCTCAATGTGAGACAGGAATCCATCAGAATCCTAGAGGAGAACATAGGCAGTAACCTCTTCGATATCAGCCACAGCAACTTCTTTCAAGATATGTCTCCAAAGGCAAAGGAAACAAAAGCGAAGATGAACTTTTGGGACTTTATCAAAATCAAAAGCTTCTGCACAGCAAAGGAAACAGTCAAGAAAACAAAGAGGCAACCCACGGAATGGGAGAAGATATTTACAAATGACAGTACAGACAAAAGGTTGATATCCAGGATCTATAACGAACTCCTCAAACTCAACACACACAAAACAGACAAGCATATCAAAAAATGGGCAGAAGATATGGACAGACACTTCTCCAATGAAGACATACAAATGGCTATCAGACACATGAAAAAAATGTTCATCATCACTAGCCATCAGGGAGATTCAAATTAAAACCACATTGAGATACCACCTTACACTAGTTAGAATGGCCAAAATTAGCAAGACAGGAAGCAACATGTGTTGGAGGGGATGTGGAGAAAGGGGAACCCTCTTCCACTGTTGGTGGGAATGCAAGTTGGTGCAGCCACTTTGGAAAACAGTGTGGAGTTCTATTAAAAATAGAATTTCCCTATGATCCTGTAATTGCACTCCTGGGTATTTACCCCAAAGATACAGATGTCGTGAAAAGAAGGGCCATCTGTACCCCAATGTTTATAGCAGCAATGGCCACGGTCGCCAAACTGTGGAAAGAACCAAGATGCCCTTCAACGGATGAATGGATAAGGAAGATGTGGTCCATATACACTATGGAGTATTATGCCTCCATCAGAAAGGATGAATACCCAACTTTTGTAGCAACATGGACAGGACTGGAAGAGATGATGCTGAGTGAAATAAGTCAAGCAGAGAGAGTCAATTATCACATGGTTTCACTTATTTGTGGAGCATAACAAATAGCATGGAGGACATGGGGAGTGAGAGGGGAGAAGGGAGTTGGGGTAAATTGGAAGGGGAAGTGAATCACGAGAGACTATGGACTCTGAAAAACAATCTGAGGGTTTTGAAGGGGTAGGGGATGGGAGGTTGGGGGAACCAGGTGGTGGGTATTAGAGAGGGCACGGATTGCATGGAGCACTGGGTGTGGTGCAAAAATAATGAATACTGTTAAGCTGAAAATAAAAAATAAATTAAAAAAAAAGAGAGAGCAAGTGGTGGGAGGGGCAGAGGGAGAGGGAGAAAGAATCTCAAACAGACTTGGTACTCAGCACAAAGCTCAACACAGGGTAGGCTCTATCTCACGACCCCAAGATCATGACCCTGGGATCATAACCTAAGCCAATATCAAGAGTCGGACACTTAACCAGCGGAGTCACCCAGGCATTCCTGGTGTTGGATATTAAAAGCAAATCTCTAAAATAATCAAGAAGTACATTTCAGGCTTAAGCCATAGTTCAGAGAAAGAAGGAGAAAGTTACCCAAGATGCCATCAACCACGACAGAAGTTTATACTTAATGGTGACTAAGACCACTGCTTTTGAAGTGAGGAACAGGAAACCATGTCCACCAGCACTGCTAAACTTTAATACTATATTTTCAACTTTAGGAAATGCAGAGACAAGAAGTGTAAGGATGGGAAGGCAAAAATAAGACTGATTTTTCTGCATAGATACAATAGCCCATATGTCAAGATGAAGCCTGCATCAGCAAGGAGTCCTGGATAACCTCCCTGAAACACCAACCCTGCCAATCCATACAGGACATTTGGTGTGAAAGAGACATAAACTTTTGCTGTTTTGAGCTGCTGAGACTTGGCCATTGTTTGTTGCTAACTTATTCAAACTGGTACAGATGGCTTCAATGCAATCTATAGTGCTTTATATCCAGCTGGAAAGCTTCACATCCAAGCTGGAAAGCCTATATTTTAAATGCCTGAAATAATTTATAATATGTATTTACAAATAAAGAGAATGCATGAATATACAAATTTCCCTAACCTGGACATAGACAAAGTTAATTCAGCCAGAGTAAGAAAGAGTCAGAGAAAGGTACAGATTGTTAGATGGTGCGAATCTCTTAAAGGGGGCTCTGAAATTTCTCCTGTTCCTTCTCAGGGGAAAGACTGTGTGTGTGTATGTGTGTGTGTGTTTCAAAGAATGGTTTGGAATATAGCACACAGAAGAGAAATGGCAGCACAGGGGATCGGGACTGAAACAGCCTACCACACCCAGAAACTTTCTCCTCTAACAGTATCTGCAAGTTTCTCTAGCTTTACCCTATCCCCCAATAAGGTAGTGTGGAAGGGCTGAGAGATGGTAAAGGGCCTCGTGCCTGAGAGAAACAGGACACAGTGTGGGTAGATGGACTTCCACATCCTGGGCGTGATGGCACAAATGGTACCCGACTGCCAACTTGAAGAGCTGCCAGGGACCAAAGGGGAGTCAAGCCCCTATCACAGGACTTCTGCTGACAACCCAGTTTCAGAGGTTTTCTAAAATGCCATTATTCTACATGAACCCTTGAATATATTGGCTACCCTAAGAGAAAGAGGGATATGCAAAAATCTTTAACCGCCCGCGTTTAAATTTGATTTGACTAAGACAATTCTATAATGGGAATGACTGAGTTCAATTTTTTGAATGGGGACTCAAAATGAAGACTGAACATTTGCAAAGTTAAAAGTACAACGATTTGCATTTTGCAAATGAATTTTGCAGTGAATCAAGCACTCCCTCAAAGAGCTGGTTGGCATCGTTAGTAAATTAAATGTACTGAGAGGGAGAACACTGGGGAATGGATTAGATTTGGATAGAGGAGCAATCAGAAGTTCAATTTCTAGACATGGTAAATTTGAGATGCCTAATAAACTTCAAAGTAGAGGAAGTTGAGTATCAGTAGAGAGGTTTAAGGGAGATAGGCCCCTTTGGGGATTTTTAGATATGGATGAAGATTTAAAGTTAGGGACCTGGGAATTGGATTATGTAAGGAATAAACACAGAAAAAGAACAAATCTAGAGACGTGAACTTTGAGGCATTCCAACATTTGCAGATTAAGAGGATATTGTTCCAACAAGGGAGACAGAAACAGCAGCAAAATGAAGTAGTGGAATAAAACAGGATCATGTGGTGTCCTGGATGTCAAATAATGTTCCAAGAAGGAAGTGAGCAACCATGTCAAATACTAAGAGGAAAGATGGGGATTGAATAATGGCCATTGGATTTGGCAATGCAGGCATAGGAGATTACTTTGGAAATGCACTTTTGTGAGTGTTGGAGATGAGAACATTGTGCAATGGGCCAAATCTGGAATAATTCGTCTTTCCTTTCTTATGTGGTTTTTCTAAAACAGTTCTTTTGACTTGGCATGAGGAAGCTCCTTGATGGGGAAGTTATTCATTTGAATATGTCTAGAAACACAGCATTCTACCTCCCATGTTATAAGTCAAAATGAAAATAAACAAAAACATAAGAAATGAAAAAACAGACCTGTTTACTTCATCTAGAAATTCTTTTTTTTTTTTTAAAGATTTTATTTTATTTATTTGTCATAGAGAGAGAAGCGAGAGCAAGCATAGGCAGACAGAGTGGCAGGCAGAGACAGAGGGAGAAGCAGGCTCCCCGCCAAGCAAGGAGCCCGATGTGGGACTCGATCCCAGGACGCTGGGATCATGACCTGAGCTGAAGGCAGCCGCTTAACCAACTGAGCCACCCAGGCATCCCTCATCTAGAAATTCTTAAACTCCTGGTCCTACAAAGTGTACACGTGTGTGTGTGTGTGTGTGTGTGTGTGTGTGTGCATAAGGCCCCACAATCTCTTATGAGAAGCCCTTTGGGTCAGATGTAATTTGTAAACCAGAATATTTCAGACTTCAGAGAGACAGTGACGTGGATGGTGCATATTTTATGTAATTCCACCAACCACCAATAGGAAATCAAACACAGGAGTACTTTTGCAATTTTTTAAAAAAAGTTTCACCCTGGGATAAACAAAAAAAATAGATAGCTTCACACTTCTTTAAGTTTATATGTCAAAGAATTATGTGCCAATATTTCTAAGGAAGTAATTTCAATTTCAGAACTTTTGGGGTTTCAGAGCTATGGGCTTATATTAGGATTCAGTGGAAATGTTTCCTAGAATAAAGTTTGTACAGTGTTGACAAATGACCTTGAAGTGAAGGTCAAGAGCTAGTGGTAACCTTTGGGGTAAAATATAAACATGGGCATTTGCTAAGTACAGTTTAATTGTCGTAGATAATATTTCATGCAAGCCACATATGTCATATCATGAGACAATAAGTGTATGATTTATAATATCAAAATGTTACAGGACTGTTAAAAATGATGACATGAAAATGATATCAAACACAATGTTTTTGTATTCTAAAAAGGAAAACAAAAGGGGCACCTGAGGGGCTCAGTCAGTGGAGCACCCCACTCTTGCTTTCAGCTATGGTCATTATCTCATGGGTCCTTAGATGGAGCCCTGTGTCTGGTCTGTGCTCAGAGTGGAGTCTGCTTGAAGATTCTCACCCTATGCCCCTCCCCCCACTCACAAGCACACGCTCTCTCTTTCTCTCTCTAAAATAAATAAATCTTTTTTAAAAAATGGATATATTCTTGAGAGACAAGTTGGCGGAGAACTAGGAGGAGGCGCCTTTTCAACCTGTACCCTAAAGTGAGTTGATTACTTACCAAAGAACTCCGATCACCCATGAAATGAGCCTGAGATCAGAATCATACACGTCTGGATCTCTATGGGGGCAGAAGATGCCAGTGGGCAGGTAAAGCGGAGTGGGAATGTTGGACTGATATCGTAAGATAAACAAAAGGGGGAGGGAGCCACCAGAAGTGACCCATTGGAAAGTAATACCCCAGTATGAGAGTACCCTGCGTCTGGGGACCAGCATTAACTTGGAGTCTGGTTGAAAGCACTCAAAAAGAGCAAAGAATCATGGGGGGAAATTATGGGAATTGGGGCGGTTAGGGACAGGGGCTTAAGTCCCTGGACTGAGGACAGCCACCCCTGGTGCTGAGCCAGAGAGAGTGCCACAAAGAAGCCAGGTCTTGGTCCCTGAACCTTGAGCACGTCTGAAAGGGCATTGGGTGCAGCTCCCGCGAGGGGCTGGGAGCCTCGCCAGCCAGCCGGCAGAAGCACAGCCTTTTTGCACTCTCCATGCCTGTGCCACACCGCGCTACCAGAGTCTGAGTTGCGTCCCACACCCTCCCCTGAGAGAGGTGCATGCCGGTGCCAGCCTGGCGCTCTCAGACCCAGAAAGTCTGAGCACTCCCAGCCTGGGCCAGCAGGAAAAATCTCAGTGTGCAATCGCTGCTTGGAACCTCTCTGGCGGTTTGGAACTGCCCAGACAGCCGCTGCTGCCATGGTTTTGGGTACAAACAGGAGTTCCGGTGTCCTCAGGGACCCCGACTGGGAAGTGCACTGCCAGCCGCTGAGGGGGAATTTTTGTGCTCTGGAGCACCCAGAGGGGAACAGACTGAGGCTTCTCTCTGAGAGGGAGGTTCGGGTGCAGTTTGCTTTCCTCTAAACCTCCAAAAACCATCAAAAGCTGCCAAGGTGAGAGAAAACAAAAGAACAAACAAAAAAACCTCCAGAGGATAAAAGCCTGAAAAACCAGTTTCCTCAGAGCCCACCCCCTTCAGGGGGGTGGGAGGACTTAACTCAGGGAACACTGCCTGAAAACCCATGTGGCAGGCCCCTCCCCAAGAAAGCCAAGGAAAGAAAAAAAAAAAAAAGACAAGAGAACAACCACCACTACTTCATAGATACAACTTTTATGTTTAACTCGTTCCCACAATTCTGGTTCATTTTTTTTAATAGATAATTTTTTAACCTATTTACCATCACAATAAGATGTCCAGTACATCAAATTCCATAATAACCTTTTAACCTGAACTTTTTGACACATATACCCGTTTTTCTTTTGCTTTTCTATTTTTTTTGTTTTATTTTATTTTACTTTAGTTTATTCTTTCTTTATTTTTATTTTTTAATATTCATATAGAGTTAAACTTCAAGGTAGTCCCCTTTCCCCAATCAATGCTACCCTATAGGTAAACCAGTTTTTAATCTCCCTTATCTTAGGAAAGTTGAGTCCCTTAACAAAGATATCAAGATACATCCAGGAAGAATCAAAATAACCTTCTTCCCCCACACTGAGAATTTATAACCACTCTCCCATCTTTTTCTTCTGCCAGTGTTTCTGTGTATTTGAGTTTGTCCTGGTAGTATATAAATTTTATACTTGGGGTTTTTTTGATGAGGTTCTTTTTTGTTTTGCATATATACATTTTTTTCTCTTGTCATCTACTTTTGTCAGTCTTTTGTTTGTCTGCTTTTTTTTTTTTAAAGATTTTTATTTATTTATTTGACAGAGAGAGATCACAAGCAGGCATAGAGGCAGGCAGAGAGAGAGAGAGAGAGAGGAGGAAACAGGCTCCCTGCTGAGCAGAGAGCCCGATGCGGGACTCGATCCCAGGACCCTGAGATCATGACCTGAGCCGAAGGCAGCGGCTTAACCCACTGAGGCACCCAGGTGCCCCTGTTTGTCTGCTTTTGTTTGTATACCTCCTAAATCTTACCTTGGGGCCCACTTGGGCTGGGCCTTCTCTTTTATTTTATCTTTCTTTTTTTTTTTCTGTCTCTCTCTCTCTCTCCTTTTTTTTTCTTTTTTCTCTCTTTCTTTTTTCTTTCGTTTGGGTGGGGACTCTTGATTGCTCAGAAGTGTTCCAGGGTGCACCTCGACTTAACCATGGTCGATACATCCACCTACATCTGTTCAGTCTTCTCTCACCAAAATGACTAAGAGGAGGAATGTCCAACAGAAGAAAAATTCAGAGGCTGGGCCTTCTGCAGCAGAGCGAATGGCTATCAACATAGACAATATGTCAGAAAGGGAATTCAGGCTAACAATTATCCAGGCAATAGCTGGGTTGGAGAAAGCCATGGATGACAAAATGGAATTGATTAGGACAGAACTAAAAGCCACCAAGGATGATGTTCACAATGTTCTCAATGAGTTCCAATCAATCTAAATTCTCTAAAAGCTAGGGTAACTGAGACAGAAGATACAATTAGTGATCTGGAGGACAAACAGATAGAAAGAAAGGATCAGGAAGAAGCCTGGAACAAACAGCTTAGAAACCACAAAAACAGAATTAGGGAAATAAATGATGCCATGAAACGTTCCAACATCAGAATTATTGGAATCCTTGAAGGGGAGGAGAAAGAAAGAAGTCTAGAAGATATAGTGGGACACATTCTCCATGAAAATTTTCCCAGTCTCACGAATGGAACAAGCATTCATGTACTAGAGGCAGAACGGTCTCCCCCAAAGATTATAGAATCTAAAAAAACATCAAGGCACCTTATAGTAAAATTGAGAAATCATAATTGTAGACACAATCTCCTGAAAGCAGCTAGGACAAAGGGGCTCCTTACGTACAGAGGAAAACCCATCAGAATAACATCAGACCTGTCCACAGAGATCTGGCAAGCCAGAAAGGGCTGGCAAGATATATTCAGGGCACTAAATGAGAAGAACATGCAGCCAAGAATACTTTATCCAGCAAGACTGACATTCAAAATGGATGGAGAGATAAAGAGTTTCCAAGACCGGCAAGGCTTAAAAGACTATGCAACCACCAAGCCGACACTGCAGGAAATATTAAGGGGGGGTTCTATAAAAGAGGAAAAATCTTAAGAATACCATTGAACAGAAATATGGAGACAATCTACAGAAAGAAAGTCTTCAAAGGTAACATGATGTCAATAAAAACGTATCTATCAATAATCTCAATGTGAATGGCCTAAATGCGTCCATAAAATGACACAGGGTTGCAGAATGGATAAAACGACAGGACCCATCCATATGTTGTCTACAAGAGACCCATTTTGAACCTAAGGATACACCCAGACTGAAAGTGAAGGGATGGAGAAGCATTTTTCATGCCAAGGGGACTCAAAAGAAGGCCCAGGGTAGCGATTCTCATATCAGATAAATTCGATTTTATATTTCTTTTTTTTTTAAGATTTTAAAAATTTATTTATTTGACAGAGATCACAGAGAGAGAGACAGGAGGAAGCAGGCCCCCCCCGAGCACAGAGCCTGATTTGGGGTTCAATCCCAGGACCCCGGGGATCATGACCTGAGCCAAAGGCAGAGGCTCCAATAACATATTTCTTAAAAACCCCTCTGATCATGGCTACAATTAACCAGTCAGGAAACAACAGGTGTTGGCAAGGATGTGGAGAAAGGGGAACTGTTGCGGCCGGCATGACAAATCAACCAGGAACGTGAGGGTAAGAGGATGAAGAAAAGAACTCGAGAAGAAGAGAGATGGGGGCAGGAGGAGCACTGAGGACGATGTCCAACAGTGCTCGATAAATTAGATTTTAAACTAAAGACTGTAGTCAGAGATACAGGACACTACATCATTCTTAAAGGGACTATCCACCAAGATGATTTAACAATTGTAAATATCTATGCCCCCAATATGGGAGCAGCCCATTACATAAGAAAACTATTAATCAAGATAAAGAGTCATATTGATATGAAGACATTAATAGTAGGAGATATCAACATGCCTCTCTCAGTAATAGATCATCCAAGCAGAAAATCAATAAAGAAACAAGAGCATTGAATGACACATTGGACCAGATGGACCTCATAGATATATACAGAACATTCCACTCTAAAACAACAGAATACTAATTCTTCTCAAGTGCACATGGAACCTTCTCAAGAATAGACCACATACTGGGTCACAAATCAGGGCTCACCCTATACCAAAAGACTGAGATGATTCCCTGCATATTCTCAGATCACAATGCTTTGAAACTGGAGCTCAATCACAAGGGAAAGTTTGGAAGGAACTCATACACTTGGAAGCTAAAGACCATCTTGCTTAAGAATGCTTGGATCAACCAGGAGATCAAAGAAGAACTTAAAAAATTCATGGAAGGGGCACCTGGGTGGCTCAGTGGGTTAAACCGCTGCCTTTGGCTCAGGTCATGATCTCAGGGTCCTGGGATCGAGCCCCGCATCGGGCTCTCTGCTCAGCAGGGAGTCTGCTTCCTCCTCTCTCTCTGCCTGCCTCTCTGCCTGCTTGTCATCTCTCTCTGTCAAATAAATAAATAAAATTAAAAAAAAAAAGACCTAAATTCTTTAAAAAAAAAAAAATTCATGGAAGCCAATGAGAATGAAGACACTTTGGCCCAAAACCTATGGGATACAGCAAAGGCAGTCCTATGGAGGAAATACATAGCCATCCAAGCATACCTCAAAAAAATTGAAAAATCCAGAATACACCAGCTGTCTCTGCACCGTAAAAAAATGGAGAATCAACAACAAATTAAGCCTACTCCACACACAAGGGAAAATAAGACTAGAACAGAGATCAATGAGATAGAAAGTAGAGATACAGTAGAACATATCAACGAAACTAGAAGCTGGTCTTCTGAAAGAATCAGATCGATAAACCATTGGCCACACTAATCCAGAAGAAAAGACAGAAGGCTCAAATTAATAAAATTATGAATGAAAAGGGAGAGATCACAACTAACACCAAGGAAGTAGAAACAATAATCAGAAGTTATTATCAACAGTTATATGCCAATAAGTTAAGCAACTTAGATGAAATGGATGCATTCCTGGAAAACTATAAACTCCCAAAATTGAACCAGGAAGAAATTGACAACCTGGATAAACTGATATCTAGTAACGAGATTAAAGCAGTGATCAAAAACCTCCCAAAAAACAAGAGCCCAGGACCTGACGGATTCCCTGGGGAATTCTACCAAACTTTCAAAGAAGAAATAACACCTATTCTCCTGAAGCTGTTTCAAAAAATTGAAGTAGAAGGAAAACTTCCAGACTCTTTTTATGAAGCCAGCATTATCCTGATCCCCAAACCAGGCAAAGACCCTACCAAAAAGGAGAATTTCAGACCAATATCACTGATGAATATGGATGCTAAGATTCTCAACAAGATCCTAGCAAACAGGATCCAACAGCACATTAAAAAGATTATCCACCATGGCCAGGTGGGGTTCATCCCTGGGTTACAAGGATCATTCAACATTTGCAAATATATCAATGTGATAGAACATATCAATAAGAAAAGAGAAAAGAACCACATGGTCCTCTCAATTGATGCAGAAAAAGCATTTGACAAAATCCAGCATCCGTTCCTGATTAAAACGCTTCAAAGTATAGGGATAGAGGGAACATTCCTGAACTTCATAAAATCTATCTATGAAAAAGATAGATTTCCCATCCTCAATGGGAAAAAGCTCACACAACAAGGATGCCCACTCTCACCACTCTTGTTCAACATAGTATTAGAAGTCCTAGCAACAGCAATCAGTCAACAAAGAGAAATAAAAGGTATCCAAATTGGCAATGTTCGCAGATGACATGATACTTTATATGGAAAACCAAAAGACTCTACCCACAAACTACTACAACTCATACAGAAATTCAGTAATGTGGCAGGATACAAAGTCAATGTACAGAAATCAGTTGCTTTCTTGTACACTAACAATAAAAACACAGAAAGGGAATTTAGAGAATTGATTTCATTTACTATAGCACCAAGAACCATAAGATACCTGGGAATAAACCTTAACCAAAGAGGTAAAGGATCTGTACTCGAGGAATTACAGAACATTCATGAAAGAAATTGAAGAAGACACAAAAAGATGGAAGACCAATCCTTGCTCTTGGATCAGAAGAATAAACATTGTTAAAATGTCTCTACTGCCTAGAGAAATCTATACTTTTAATGCCATTCCAATCAAAATTCCACTGGTATTTTTCAAAGAGCTGGGGCAAATAATCCAAAAATTTGTATGGAATCAGAAGATACCCCAGAATTGCTAAGGAAATGTTGAAAAAGAAAAACAAAACTGGGGGCATCACGTTACCTGATTTCAAGCTTTACTACAAAGCTGTGATCACCAAGACAGCATGGTACTGGCATAAAAACAGAAACATAGACCAGTGGAACAGAGTAGAGAGCCCAGATATGGATCCTCAACTCTATGGTCAAATAATCTTCAACAAAACAGGAAAAAGTATACAGTGGAAAAAAAGACAGTCTCTTCAATAAATGGTGCTGGGAAAATTGGACAGCTTTATGTAGAAGAATGAAACTCGACCATTCTCTTAGACCATACACAAAGATAAACTTGAAATGGATGAAAGACCTCAATGTGAGACAGGAATCCATCAGAATCCTAGAGGAGAACATAGGCAGTAACCTCTTCGATATCAGCCACAGCAACTTCTTTCAAGATATGTCTCCAAAGGCAAAGGAAACAAAAGTGAAAATGAACTTTTGGGACTTCATCAAGATCAAAAGCTTCTGCACAGCAAAGGAAACAGTCAAGAAAACAAAGAGGCAACCCACAGAATGGGAGAAGATATTCACAAATGACAGTACAGATGAAAGGTTGATATCTAGGATCTATAAAGAACTTCTCAAACTCAACACACACACACAAAAGATAATCATGTCAAAAAATGGGCAGAAGACATGAACAGACACTTCTCCAATGAAGACATACAAATGGCTATCAGACACATGAAAAAATGTTCATCATCACTAGCCATCAGGGAGATTCAAATTAAAACCACATTGAGATACCACCTTACACTAGTTAGAATGGCCAAAATTAGCAAGACAGGAAGCAACATGTGTTGGAGAGGATGTAGAGAAAGGGGAACCCTCTTCCACTATTGGTGGGAATGTAAGTTGGTGCAGCCACTTTGGAAAGCAGTGTGGAGATTCCTCAAGAAATTAAAAATAGAGCTTCCCTATGACCCTGCAATTGCACTCCTGGGTATTTACCCCAAAGATACAGATGTCGTGAAAAGAAGGGCCATCTGTACCCCAATGTTTATAGCAGCAATGGCCACGGTCGCCAAACTATGGAAAGAACCAAGATGCCCTTCAACGGATGAATGGATAAGGAAGATGTGGTCCATATACACTATGGAGTATTATGCCTCCATCAGAAAGGATGAATACCCAATTTTTGTAGTGACATGGACAGGACTGGAAGAGATGATGCTGAGTGAAATAAGTCAAGCAGAGAGAGTCAACTATCATATGGTTTCACTATTTGTGGAGCATAACAAATAACATGGAGGACATGAGGAGATGGAGAGGAGAAGGGTGTTGAGGGAAATTGGAAGTGGAGTGGAACCATGAGAGACTATGGACTCTGAAAAACAATCTGAGGGTTTTGAAGGGGTGGGGGGTGGAAGGTTAGGGGAGCCAGCTGGTGGGTATTACGGAGGGCATGTATTGCATGGAGAACTGGGTGTGGTGCATAAACAATAAATTCTGTTACACTGAAAACAAATAAATTTTTTAAAAATCTTTTAAAAAATGAAAAAATTAATTAAACAAAAAACATCTGTCTCCGCTTGACTTATTTCACTAAGCATGATACGCTCTAGTTCCATATGATTTCCCTGATATGAGAAAGTAGTGATGTAACATGGGAGGGGTTAAGTGGGTAGGAGAAGAATAAATGAAACAAGATGGGATTGGGAGGGAGACAAACCATAAGTGACTCTTAATCTCACAAAACAAACTGAGGGTTGCTGGGGGGAGGGGGGTTGGGAGAAGGGGGGTGGGGTTATGGACATTGGGGAGGGTATGTGCTTTGGTGAGTGCTGTGAAGTGTGTAAACCTGGCGATTCACAGACCAGTACTCCTGGGGATTAAAATATATGTTTATAAAAAATTAAAAATTAAAAAAAAAGAACCCAAAATGATTGAAGATGTGAGGAAGAATATTCCCTAGAGCCCAAAATTTGGAACACCCAACTCTTCGATCAGAATTTTCTAGCTGCAAGGAACCTCAGAGATCATTTAATCTAAACTTGTTTTATGATGATGGAATTAGGGCATGCGAGGTTAAGGAAGTTACTACAAGCAATGGCAGAATGGACATTAGAGGCCATGCCTCCTCATTTATTGATCTTTGTAGTGTTCCAAGTTAAACCCAAAATACAAGATTTGCTAGTGTCTGAGAACAGAAACCTTCTGCCCCCAGGGGTCAGCAAACTATGGTATATAAGACAACTCCTGCTTGTTGCCTGTTAGGGCAAATAAAGTCTTACTGGAACATTAAAAAGAAACAAAACAAACAAACAAACAAACAAAAAACCATCTGTGCGCCTGGGTAGCTCAGTGGATTAAGCCTCTGCCTTCGGCTCAGATCACGATCTCAGTGTCCTGGGATTGAGTACCACATCAGGCTCTCTGTTCAGCAGGGAGCCTGCTTCCCCTTCTCTCTCTACCTGCCTCTCTGCCTATTTGTGATCTCTCTCTGTCTGTCAAATAAATAAAAATCTTTTTAAAAAAAAACCATCAGTACACAATTTTAAAAAAGAAGATGGGGGGGCAGATGGAGAGAAAAATGGTCTCCCTGAAACCTTCAGTAAAATAAAGACAAATTAATAAATAATTATCAAATGCCTATTTCTTTTTAAAATTTTTAAATATTTATTTAGTTAAATAATCTCTATACCCAACATGGGGCTGGAACTCACAACCCTGGGATCAAGAGTCACATGCTCCTCCCACCAAGTCAGTCAGGTCCCCTTACCTATATCTTTTCCTTTTTTTTTTTTTTTTTAAGATTTAATTTATTTATTTGTCAGAAAGAGAGAAAGCACAAGCAGGGGAAGTGACAGAGAGAGGGAGAAGCAGGATATCCACTGAGCAAGGATCCCAGTGCAGGACTCAATCCCAGGGTTCTGGGATCAGGGCCTGAGCTGCTGAGCAGACGTTTAGCTGACTGAGCCATCCAGGCATCACACCCCCTCCCCTGTCTATTTCTCATTACAGTGCATTTAGTGTTATAGGACATAGTTTCCCCATTCCCTCCACTCCACAAAAAACCCACAAAAGCTATGTAGATCCCTTGGAGATTATAGCTAATGGAATGTTCATCTTATAAAGTGACCAAATGAGAGCTATACAGAGCCTATGGTGAGAGATAACCTGATCTACTTATGTAAGTCATCACGGTTTTGGGCTATTCATTCCATTCAAGTGCATCAGGCATAGATAAGAGCTAAAATATCCCATCCTTGTACTTTTAAACTGATTTTCCAGCTTCCATAAGCAATTTTCCACCCAACAGGGATGGCTTGTCCCCACTCTTAAGTGAGATTCAACAGATGCAGCCAGGATATCTCATTTACTAACCAAAGCCTAAAAGAAGGAAATTCCACAGGAATCTGAGATGAATTTGGAAATAGCAATTAAAATAACTCAGTCCCACTTAGTTTACATGTTGCCCTTGGAAATGGCTATGAGAAGGATGGGAATGCAAGGAGAGAAATGAGGGCCTCTAGTTCCAAAATGAAATACTTTTCTCTACGCATAAAATAAAATGGGGACCTACACACATGAAAATACAGGCCAGAGAGGTTGTTTGACTGAGAAATTGGAACATGGGATATTTTCCCTTTGCTCTCATCATGTTGCCTGCGGGGGTCACACGGCCTTCAGATACATTCCACAATCAATCATTCTGCTTGATTTGGTGCCTCCTTGTGAACACAGCTTGTAAATCATTTTCTGGAAGTTGCAGAAGAGTAGTGATTGGTTCAGGAAAACTGCAGGTGGCGTCAGAATGAGCCAGCTGGAAGGAAGGTGGGACCATCCATGGTTACAGGAAAGCTGACCTAAGCCTGAGCCTCAACTTTACGGTGCACTGGCTTAGAAGAAATTGCCTGATGTCAACCCTTTCCTCAAAGGAAGACAGTGAGGAGATGACATACTAAAAAATAAGCAATACCAAACACCTTTGAGAAATGTTCTCACCAACAATATACTGTACGGGGGAATTATGCATTTTACTGTGATGAACGGCATTGTATCTGGTGGTGGGTACTGACTGATAAGTGAAAGCCTCCGGAAGGACATTTGTATGATTCCCTTTGTCACTGGTTGGTATTGTTCTCTCCTATCTCAGGATGCAGCCCACTGGAGTCCTTCAAAGACGTGGCAGCTTCATGAAAGCAATCCATTGCACCATGTGAATTATATTTTGTCTTTCCTGGAGAATATCAGGAAAGGAATACATCTTAGAACCATTTCACAAGACATACTCCCTACATAAATTAAGTTTGATAAACTAATGGGCAGCTTGGGGGAAGAATAACACATTTGGCAGCCTCCTGGAGTCCCCAGAATGGCAATGGCGTCCAGAATTAGTGCTGAGCAGGAAGATGAGGACAAGGCAGGGAGGAAGAAAGGGGCAGCTACTCTCCTCAAACCCTCACAAGAGAAAATAAATGTCTGGCTGGACAAGACTTCCCCGATGGATTCTTAACGCTATTCCAGGGGACTTCCTTCAAGGATACAGTTTCTTAGATTATACTAGAAATCCCCTCTCATTAACTTTTGGGTTGCTTGAGAGGCTAGGTCAAAACCCTGTCATACAACTACTGACAGCTTGTTTCCCCAGCTAGTATTTGGGGACTTGAGTGATGATATAAGAAGAGCACAGCCCATGGGGCAGGATTTGGTTCACTATGCACTAGACCTGGTTAACTTGGACTAACTACCAGTCCTTCCTGAGACTCAGCTTTCTTGTCTGTGAAGTGAGTACTTCCCATACCCGTCTCATAGAATTATTGTGAGACATGCATGAGAAAGTGTGAGAAAGAGCCACTTGTACAAGGTAAAACAACACACAAATGCTCATTAGAATTTATTTTAAAATTTGCCATAGAGCAAACAAAGATTTGACCAGGATATAGACACAATGCCTCCAGAAAAAAATGAGCGAATTGAGACAGTAATAGTGCTTCTTTTATAACTTTTGTATCACAGTCTCCTCTCCTTAAAGACAAATTAATGAATTTTTTTGTGTACTATTTTCATTCTCTTTGATGATCTTTAACTCACATTCTTCTAGGTACTTCCCCCCCACTTGGGGAAATGGTAACCTAACTTCTGTAACTCACTGTCTAGATGTCTGAATGACTTTCTTTGATCCTTGTTTTTTTTTTTTTAATACTATTAGTACAAAGTAATTGATACACAGGATTTTGAGACACAGACTATTAATCATGAAGATAAGTGATACCTGTGGTCATTTTGTCCAGGCCCAGCCCACTAGGGCTGATGATATTGCTTCTACCTACATTATAGAACTTAGTTCTATTTATTACATATTTACACGCTCATATTTATGCATCCTTGGCCAAGCTCTGAACTTGCAAAGCCTCAAAAATGTATCTTATTTTTTTTTCTAGCTGGAATGTTTTATTTTTTGGAAAAATGTTAGATATTTTAAGGGACTGTATTTCCCTTTTTTTGCTTTGGCTGCTAGGAAGCTCACAGGCAAAATGGAAGCCCGAACTTGCTAACTCTGAAGGATGAAACAGTATGTATTTCGATGCATACACTTTCCCAGACCTCTTATTATTCTACCTTCATCTTTTAGACTTCCTTATTTTCATTTTTTTCATGGTTATAAATTCTTGTCAATCTGTTACAGATTCTTTCATTCTGCTTCAGAGATGCTTCTTTGGGTTCCTTATTTTTTTTGACCCTTTTGTCCCAACAGTTCTTCTCCTAAACCCATGACAAGTTCACTTTCTGAATCAGAGTTCAGGCCCATATGTACTTTGGGAGAATCTATATCTTTTCCCTTCAGTTTGTCTTTTTTGGGAGGAGAAAAGGCTTTCACTTTTTCTAAAATGTCCTTTTTAGGCTGGGAACTTGCCTTTTCTTGAAGTTTAGATCTGCTTTCTCTCTGTTTGGCCATGCGCTTTTCAGTTCCTCCTAGTTTCCACTGGGTTTGACAATTTGAGTTTTGTTTTGTTTGACAGTAGATGGCTCTTCATCCATCCAACTGCCTTCTTTGTCTTCTGCATCTTCTGGCTCATTCTTAGACTTCCACTCATTGCCACTGATACTATCACTCCTATCTGACTTCTCAGTATCTTCAGGATCACTGGGCTCTACAGCTGTGTAAACATCATTTGAGATTTCATTTATGCCTAGTTGTGCTTTGAAAGTTTTTATCATCTTGTCAAGATTTATCTGGAGCCTGGTGTGACTCTGCCAGTTAGGTGAGATGAGAAGAAAAGTACCACCTGCTGCTGGACCAACTCGCTTAGCTCCCTTAGGTCTATCTTGGCCTTGCTTCAACAATCCAGGTTAGGATTCGGGATGCTTCCAGTGGTGGACATTTTGTTTTTGTCATGATTGGCATGGATGCTTGAGGAGAGAAAGTTTCAGGACCACTGGATAAAGTGCCTGCTTGTCCCATGTTTGCCAAGGCTGATGAAGCTGTGCTCTTGTCCAGGAAGTCCATGGACTCCTTGCTGGCCCTGAAGTGGCTCAGTGTGGCCCTCTTGACATCCTGCTCCATGTCAGAACCTGTGTGCATGGAGTAGTCTGTACTTGTGGAAGAGCTTGGCATATGTGACAAGGAAATCCTGCAACCCCAGCCCCTGCTCAGCATGGGCTTGCCATCAGGATCTTGGGGAACACTGTCATGTCAAAGCTGAGCTTGACCTTTTCCTGCTCGTCTAGCTGGGCAGTGCCAGCACTGGGGTTGCTGGGGTCAAGAAGCATTTGGTACTGGATGTTTGGTGTGTATGGTTTCCCAATGGGAGAGTAATTAAGACCCCTAAACTTCCTGCAGATGTTCTTCACCTACACCTCCATCTTTCTCATTGCACCGTTGAAGATGCTTTTTGTATTTTTCACAGAAAAAAGGAATTTCTTTTTAGACATGAGGTGGCAATTATTTATTGGAACCCAGGCCCTGTCTTGTTGCCCAAATAAATGTACAAATAAATGTACATCATGCTACCCATCTTTATCCCTCAGATCTTCTATAGGCCAGAATGAAAACCCCTTCAGTTTTGCCAAGACCAAAGGATTTGAACTGCTACAAGGTTCATAAAACCAATTATCTCATTTTTGTCAAACAGCTAGATATTTAGTGGACATACTTTGATTTCATTCATCCCATACTCAGAGACTTTGATCAGTACTTTTGCCATGTCAGTTTGTGATTTCTTCCATTTAAATGATGCATTGTGCAAAATCCACTTTGCATCAGCCAGGAAAGCTTCTATGCAGCCCTACATTTTCTTCTTCGCTTTCTTTTCCAACGTACGAGGGTCCACAGAATGGAAGATGTACTTCATGTAGTCAGGATGCTGTTCCAATGGAACAGGCTTCTGTAATGCATCTGTCCCTGGTTGTTTCATTTTCTGAATGGCAAACTTGAACAGGTAGGATAACTGTTTGATGGTGAGCATTGTCATGGCTTTACTCTGAGCCTCAATGCCTTCTGTTACCATAATCTTTTCACATTCAGGACAAAACCCATCTCCCTCTGGTTCTGTTTTCAGTCTCAGACACTTAACATGGTAACCCAGGGATAAATCTCACAGCCAAGGACTTGGCCTTTCTGGTGACAAACCCAGCAGTAGAAATCATTCTGTCCATCCTGTGGTACAACATTGCTGCCCCTCCTCATATTGACAGGATGCACTGAGAAGGTCCAGCATTCTGTCTGACACCCTCATGGCTCTCTGCAGCCTTCCCTCTGAACTCTGGGTTCCTTTACTTCCTTTGCTTCAGGGCATGAACTCATGAGATCAAGCCCCATGTCAGGTTGCACACTCAGCGAGGAGTCTGCTAAAGTTTCTCTCTCCCTTTGCTCCTCCCTGTGTGCAATCACTCTCTCGATAAAATAAATAAAATACATCTTTTAAAAAAGATTTATTTATTTCAGAGAGATAGAGTATGAGTGGAGGGAGGCAGAGGGAAATGGAGAAAATCCCAAGCAGACTTCCCACTGAGCACAGAGCCAGATGCAAGGCTTGATCTCACCATCCCAACATCATGATAAGAGCCAAAATCAAGAGTTGGGTGCTTAACCCACTAAGACGCCCAGACACCCCTGAAAATACTGCTTCAAATGCTTTCTAATAACTCACTGATTTCCACACGTGTCAGTGTGTGTGTGGTGGGGATAGAGGGTGGTATATATGTGTATCTTGGACATACAGGCTCATTTGCCCTTGAAGTCATGATTTCCAAAGAATAAATTAATGTCACAGGTTTTCCATATCCAAGAGGAAGTACAACACAGTAATGCAGACCTTTTGTTGGGTAACATCATATAATACAATGGGAGATACAAGGCCAGCATGTCATATCCTGACATAGTTAGCAGGCAAAATTGAAAGGAAAAAAAGGAATGGTTCTTTGGGGAAAAAATAAACTGTAAGGCCTCAGAACACTGTTGGTTAAATTCATTTTTTATTTCATTGCTAAAGTAATGAATGACAATGAATTTAGGCCTTTCTTCACAAAGTACCAGTATTGTGAAAGTGTGAATTCTTTTCACAGAATAACACTTTAATTGTCTAAGATAGAGAGTCTTAAATGACCTCCATATTTCAGATGAACTATCTTTGCTTCATTGAAAAGAATGGCATTATGGGTGATCTATACCCTTGGATAGTTAAGAAACAAAAATACACACTTATGGTACAAATTGCCTTAGTGTAAAGCCTGACAGAATTCAGGATCTGAGCCAGAGAATTTTCTCACCTTTCTGCCGCAAAAGGGTAGCAAAATCACATGAAAATCTTTTCCAGGTCCAGATCACACAGTATATTAAAAGATTTTGCTACTGTGCAATTTTCCCAAAGGCACTAGGACTTCTCAAAATATTTATTTGAAGTGCTTTGAACTTGCTCTAATAGGTGAACAAAGGATTGCAGATATTGTGGAAAGCTATTTACAACCCCTCCTCCCTTGCCTTCCTTTACACTAAAGAGACTGCAAAGTTGCATTAGTCACTGGTTTGCCTCTATTTCAGCAAGGGTAGCAAGATGAGAGGCAATTTTAGTGATCAGTGAGATGTATATAAAGTCTTGGAAAAGGAGAGAAAACAAAAAGCTTTGGGAAGGAAAAGATTTTGGGTCTTCTTCCTGCTTCACGCCAGAAATATGAGCAAAGGATAATGGAGAGGGAAGGAAGAATGAGCCACGATCCCCTGAAGACAATCTATTATGCAAGCTACCTCCCAACAAGTTAGCTGATAAAAATATGTTCCAATGTTAGGGTGCCTGGGTGGCTCAGTCACTTAAGTGTCTACCTTTGGCTCAGGTCATAATGGCAGGCTCCTGGGATTGAGCCCTGTGCCAGGCTCCCTACTCAGTGGGGAGTCTGCTTCTTCCTCTCCCTCTGACTGCTGATGCCCCTGCTTGTGCTCTCTTTCTCTGTCAAATAAATAAATAAGCAAAATCTTTTTTTTTTTTTTAATGTGCCCCAACATGTTTAAAGCAGTTGTTGGGTTTTCTTTTGTTTTAAGATATCTCAACATATAAGAAAGGTGTTTTGGGGATGCTGAATTAAAAAACAAAAAACAAACCTTTAAGTAACTATTTATTTATTTTAAAGATTTTATTTATTTATTTGATAGTGAGAGAGAGCACAAGAAGGGGGAGCATTAGGCAGAGGGAGAAGTAGGCTCCCTGCTGAACAAGGAGCCTGATGTGGAACTTGATCCCATAACCCTGGGATTATGACCTAATTGACTGTGAGCCACCCAGGGGTCCCATGTAACAATTTAATTACTAGTGCAATTAATTTCAAACATTGTCAACGTAGAGGGTTCAAATTCAGATTGCTTAGGGAAAATGTTTTTGTATATATTTACTTCATATACAAATATCTATTACATATAGTAGGAATAAAAGCAGTCACAGAAAATAAAGCACTGATTTAATTAAAGTAAGAGGTAGTAAAATTTCATCAAGTAAATGTTTTATACCCCACAAAAATATTTGAGTTACTTCAATAGGCAAACTAAAATGATCTCTGATTCAACTAATTGAATTGGTAAGGAACACTAGCTACTAGAACAGGTTCTCAGATGTCTTCCTTTATTTTTTACAGAATGTTTTACTGAATTTTGTTTTCACTTTTCAATTAGCTGTGTTGGCATTACAAATGAACCATATATAAATGAACCACTTGCAATACATATAATTATTCAAACTTACATGTTAAAAAATGAAAGTTTCACATCAATGTCAATTAGCTATGCACACTTGAAATGGAAGTAAAATGGAATATATTGGTTAAGAATAAATTGGTGAATGCTTCTGTGATTATATCATGGGGTAAGGCACTTTCATAATTACTGAAGGGAATATAAATCTGACAAAAACTATCAAAATTGCAAAAGTACATTTCCTTGGAATCAGCAATTCTACATTTAGGAATTTATTCTGAAGATATACTTGCATGCATTCATGGGAAATCATACATGCGCAAGATTATTCTTGCAGCATAATTTGCAATAGCAATCTGGAGACAACTGTTCATAAATAGGGGATTGGCTCTGTAAATTACTGTGCATTCATAAAAGAAAGTATTATTGAAAAGAATGAAGTAAGTCATCATGTACTTCTATGAAGCAATCTCCAACTTGTTTTAGGTCAAAAAGGAAAAATGTGGGAAAAAATGGATGGGTAATATATGGGTATATCATATATGTGTATGTAATACACACACACACACACACACACACAAACACACACACCATGCCCCTGGTATAGATATACCTGTGGAAGAAACTGACATTTGCTGTTTTTGGTGACCAAGAGTAATGCGTGGGTAATATGACTAGGAACAGGGTAGGAGAAAAGCTATAGACCTATTTTTTAAAAAATTATAAGCAATATGTAAGGTATTACTTATCTCACAAAAGAGAATTAAGATACACGTTAGTGGGAGGACTTAAGTGGCTCAGTTGGTTAAGCATCTGACTCTTGATCTCAACTCAGATCTTGATCTCAGCATCATGAGTTCAAGAGCCACATCAAGACCAAGACCCACATCAAAAACAAGTAGGCTCCACAGCCAGTGTGGAGCCTACTTTAAAAAAAATAGAGGGGGAGGAGTCAAGATGGCGGAGAAGTAGCAGGCTGAGACTACTTCAGCTAGCAGGAGATCAGCTAGAAAACTTATCTAAAGATTGCAAACACCTGCAAATCCATCAGCAGATCAAAGAGAAGAAGAACAGCAATTCTGGAAACAGAAAAACAACCACTTTCTGAAAGGTAGGACTGGCGGAGAAGTGAATCCAAAGCGACGGGAAGATAGACCCAAGGGGGAGGGGCCGGCTCCCGGCAAGCGGCGGAGCAACGGAGCACAAAATCGGGACTTTTAAAAGTCTGTTCCGCTGAGGGACATCGCTCCAGAGGCTAAACCAGGGCAAAGTCCACACGGGGTCAGCGTGGCCTCAGGTCCCGCGGGGTCACAGAAAGATCGGGGGTGTCTGAGTGTCGCAGAGCTTGCGGGTATTGGAACGGGGAAGCCGGCTGCAGAGACAGAGCCGTCAGTGAGCTCGCAGCTTGGGGGTACCTTGAAGCGGCCGCAGGCTCGGTGAGCTCGGAGCGCAGCCGGAGGTCAGGCAGACACGAGTTACTGGGCGCTGTTCGCTGAGGGCGCACTGAGGAGTGGGGCCCCGGGCTCTCGGCTCCTCTGGGCTGGAGACCAGGAGGCCGCCATTTGTATTCCTGTCCTCCAGAACTCTATGGAAAGCATTCAGGGAACAAAAGCTCCTGAAAGCAAACTTGAGCCCCTGGTAAGGGCGGTGCAATTCCGCCTGGGGCAAAGACACTTGAGAATCACTACACCAGGCCCCTCCCCAAGAAGATCAACAAGAAATCCAGCCAAGACCAAGTTCACCTATCAAGGAGTGTGGTTTCAATACCAAGGGGAGCAGCAGAATTCCAGAGGAGGAGAAAGCAAAGCACGGAACTCATGGCTTTCTCCCTGTGATTTTTTTTAGTCTTGCAGTTAATTTAATTTTTTTCTTTTTCATTTTTTTTCTCTTCTTCTGCTAAAAAAAAGTTTTTTAACTTTTACCCTTTTCTTTTTTAATGTTTTTTAACTAGTTTATCTAATATATATATTTTTTCTTTGTTATATTTTTCTTTATTCGTTTTCTCTTTTTTAATTTTTTTTTCTTTTCTTTTTTTTTTCTTTCTTTCTTTTTGAACCTCTTTTTATCCCCTTTCTCCCCCCTCACAATTTGGGATCTCTTCTGATTTGGTTAAAGCATATTTTCCTGGGGTTGTTGCCACCCTTTTAGTATTTTACTTGCTCCTTCATATACTCTTATCTGGACAAAATGACAAGGCGGAAAAATTCACCACAAAAAAAAAGAACAAGAGGCAGTACTGAAGGCTAGGGACCTAATCAATATGGACATTGGTAATATGTCAGATCTAGAGTTCAGAATGACAATTCTCAAGGTTCTAGCCGGGCTCGAAAAAGGCATGGAAGATATTAGAGAAACCCTCTCGGGAGATATAAAAGCCCTATCTGGAGAAATAAAAGAACTACAATCTAACAAAGTTGAAATCAAAAAAGCTATTAATGAGGTGCAATCAAAAATGGAGGCTCTCACTGTTAGGATAAATGAGGCAGAAGAAAGAATTAGCGATATAGAAGACCAAATGACAGAGAATAAAGAGGCTGAGCAAAAGAGGGACAAACAGCTACTGGACCACGAGGGGAGAATTCGAGAGATAAGTGACACCATAAGACGAAACAGCATTAACATAAAAACAACAACATTCTGATTCCAGAAGAAGAAGAAAGAGAGAGGGGAGCAGAAGGTATACTGGAGAGAATTATTGGGGAGAATTTCCCCAATATGGCAAAGGGAATGAGCATCAAAATTCAGGAGGTTCATGGGGCACCTGGGTGGCTCAGTGGGTTAAGCCGCTGCCTTCGGCTCAGGTCATGATCTCAGGGTCCTGGGATCGAGTCCCGCATCAGGCTCTCTGCTCAGCGGGGAGCCTGCTTCCCTCTCGCTCTCTCTGCCTGCCTCTCCATCTACTTGTGATTTCTCTGTCAAATAAATAAATAAAACCTTTTAAAAAAATTTCAGGAGGTTCGGAGAACGCCCCTCAAAATCAATAAGAATAGGCCCACACCCCGTCACCTAATAGTAAAATTTACAAGTCTTAGTGACAAAGAGAAAATCCTGAAAGCAGCCCGGGAAAAGAAGTCTGTAACATACAATGGTAAAAATATTAGATTGGCAGCTGACTTATCCACAGAGACCTGGCAGGCCAGAAAGAGCTGGCATGATATTTTCAGAGCACTAAATGAGAAAAACATGCAGCCAAGAATACTATATCCAGTTGGTTATCATTGAAAATAGAAGGAGAGATTAAAAGCTTACAGGACAAACAAAAACTGAAAGAATTTGCAAACACCAAACCAGCTCTACAGGAAATATTGAAAGGGGTCCTCTAAGCAAAGAGAGAGCCTACAAGTGGTAGATCAGAAAGGAACAGAGACAATACACAGTAACAGTCACCTTACAGGCAGTACAATGGCACTAAATTCATATCTCTCAATAGTTACCCTGAACATTAATGGGCTAAATGCCCCAATCAAAAGACACAGGGTATCAGAATGGATAAAAAAACAAAACCCATCTATATGTTGCCTACAAGAAACTCATTTTAAGCCCGAAGACACCTCCAGATTTAAAGTGAGGAGGTGGAAAAGAATTTACCATGCTAATGGACATCAGAAGAAAGCAGGAGTGGCAATCCTTATATCAGATCAATTAGATTTTAAGCCAAAGACTATAATAAGAGATGAGGAAGGACACTATATCATACTCAAAGGGTCTGTCCAACAAGAATTTCTAACAAGTTTAAATATCTATGCCCCCAACGTGGGAGCAGCCAACTATATAAACCAATTAATAACAAAATCAAAGAAACACATCAACAATAATACAAAAATAGTAGGGGACTTTAACACTCCCCTCACTGAAATGGACAGATCATCCAAGCAAAAGATCAGCAAGGAAATAAAGGCCTTAAACGACACACTGGACCAGATGGACATCACAGATATATTTAGAACATTTCATCCCAAAGCAACAGAACACACATTCTTCTCTAGTGCACATGGAACATTCTCCAGAATAGATCACATCCTCGGTCCTAAATCAGGACTCAACCGTTATCAAAAGACTGGGATCATTCCCTGCATATTTTCAGACCACAATGCTCTGAAGCTAGAACTCAACCACAAGAGGAAGTTTGGAAAGAACCCAAATACATGGAGACTAAACAGCATCCTTCTAAAGAATGAATGGGTCAACCGGGAAATTAAAGAAGAATTGAAAAAAATCATGGAAACAAATGATAATGAAAATACAATGGTTCAAAATCTGTGGGACACAACAAAGGCAGTCCTGAGAGGAAAATATATAGTGGTACAAGCCTTTCTCAAGAAACAAGAAAGGTCTCAGGTACACAACCTAACCCTACACCTAAAGGAGCTGGAGGAAGAACAAGAAAGAAACCCTAAGCCCAGCAGGAGAAGAGAAATCATAAAGATCAGAGCAGAAATCAATGAAATAGACACCAAAAAAACAATAGAGCAAATCAACGAAACTAGGAGTTGGTTCTTTGAAAGAATTAATAAAATTGATAAACCCCCAGCCAGACTTATCAAAAGGAAAAGAGAAAGGACCCAAATAAATAAAATCATGAATAAAAGAGGAGAGACCACAACTAACACCAAAGAAATACAAACTATTATAAGAACATACTATGAGCAACTCTATGCCAACAAATTTGACAATCTGGAAGAAATGGATGCATTCCTAGAGACATATAAACTACCACAACTGAACCAGGAAGAAATAGAAAGCCTGAACAGACCCATAACCAGTAAGGAGGTTGAAACAGTCATCAAAAATCTCCAAACAAACAAAAGCCCAGGGCCAGATGGCTTCCCGGGGGAATTCTACCAAACATTTAAAGAAGAACTAATTCCTATTCTCCTGAAACTGTTCCAAAAAATAGAAATGGAAGGAAAACTTCCAAACTCATTTTAGGAGGCCAGCATCACCTTGATCCCAAAACCAGACAAAGATCCCATCAAAAAAGAGAGCTATAGACCAATATCCTTGATGAACACAGATGCGAAAATTCTCACCAAAATACTAGCCAATAGGATTCAACAGTACATTAAAAGGATTATTCACCACGACCAAGTGGGATTTATTCCAGGGCTGCAAGGTTGGTTCAACATCCGCAAATCAGTCAATGTGATACAACACATCAATAAAAGAAAGAACAAGAACCATATGATACTCTCAATAGATGCTGAAAAAGCATTTGACAAAGTACAGCATCCCTTCCTGATCAAACTCTTCCAAGTGTAGGGATAGAGGGCACATACCTCAATATCATCAAAGCCATCTATGAAAAACCCACTGCAAATAGCATTCTCAATGGAGAAAAACTGAAAGGTTTTCCGCTAAGGTCAGGAATATGGCAGGGATGTCCATTATCACCACTGCAATTCAACATAGTACTAGAAGTCCTAGCCTCAGCAATCAGACAACAAAAGGAAATTAAAGGCATCCAAATCGGCAAAGAAGAAATCAAATTATCACTCTTCACAGATGATATGATACTATATGTGGAAAACCCAAAAGACTCCACTCCCAAACTGCTAGAACTTGTACAGGAATTCAGTAAAGTGTCAGGATATAAAATCAATGCACAGAAGTCAGTTGCATTTCTCTACACCAACAACAAGACAGAAGAAAGAGAAATTAAGGAGTCCATCCCATTTACAATTGTACCCCAAACCGTAAGATACCTAGGAATAAACCTAACCAAAGAGGCTAAGAATCTATACTCGGAAAACTATAAAGTACTCATGAAAGAAATTGATGAAGACACAAAGAAATGGAAAAATGTTCCATGTTCCTGGATTGGAAGAATAAATATTGTGAAAATGTCTATGCTACCTAAAGCAATCTACACATTTAATGCAATTCCTATCAAAGTACCATCCATATTTTTCAAAGAAATGGAACAAATAATTCTAAAATTTATATGGAACCAGAAAAGGCCTCGAATAGCCAAAGGGATATTGAAAAACAAAGCCAAAGTTGGTGGCATCACAATTCCGGACTTCAAGCTCTATTACAAAGCTGTCGTCATCAAGACAGCATGGTACTGGCACAAAAACAGACACATAGATCAATGGAACAGAATAGAGAGCCCAGAAATAGACCCTCAATTCTATGGTCAACTAGTCTTTGACAAAGCAGTAAAGAATGTCCAATGGAAAAAACAGCCTCTTCAATGAATGGTGTTGGGAAAACTGGACAGCCACAGGCAGAAATATGAAATTGGGCCATTTCCTTACACCACACACATAAATAGACTGAAAATGGATGAAGGACCTCAATGTGAGAAAGGAATCCATCAAAATCCTTGAGGAGAACACAGGCAGCAACCTCTTCGACCTCAGCCAAAGCAACATCTTCATAGGAACATCGCCAAAGGCAAGGGAAGCAAGGGCAAAAATGAACTACTGGGATTTCATCAAGATCAAAAGGTTTTGCACAGCAAAGGAAACAGTTAACAAAACCAAACTGACAGAATGGGAGAAGATATTTGCAAACGACATATCAGATAAAGGACTAGTGTCCAAAATCTATAAAGAACTTAGCAAACTCAACACCCATGGAACAAATAATCCAATCAAGAAATGGGCAGAGGACATGAACAGACATTTCTGCAAAGAAGACATCCAGATGGCCAACAGACACATGAAAAAGTGCTCCATATCACTCGGCATCAGGGAAATACAAATCAAAACCACAATGAGATATCACCTCACACCAGTCAGAATGGCTATAATCAACAAGTCAGGAAATGACAGATGCTGGCGAGGATGCGGAGAAAGGGGAACCCTCCTACACTGTTGTTGGGAATGCAAGCTGGTGCAACCACTGTGGAAAACAGCATGGAGGATCCTCAAAATGTTGAAAATAGAACTGCCCTATGACCCAGCAATTGCACTACTGGGTATTTACACTAAAGATACAAACGTAGTGATCCGAAGGGGCACGTGCACCCGAATGTTTATAGCAGCAATGTCCACAATCGCCAAACTATGGAAAGAACCTAGATGTCCATCAACAGATGAATGGATAAAGAAGATGTGGTATATATACACAATGGAATACTATGCAGCCATCAAAAGAAATGAAATCTTGCCATTTGCGACAACATGGATGGAACTAGAGCGTATCATGCTTAGTGAAATAAGTCAAGCAGAGAAAGTCAACTATCATATGCTCTCACTGATATGAGGAAGTGGTGATGCAACATTGGGGCTTAAGTGGGTAGGAGAAGAATCAATGAAACAAGATGGGATTGGTAAGGAGACAAACCGTAAGTGACTCTTAATCTCACAAAACAAACTGAGGGTTGCTGGGGGGAGGGGGGTTGGGGAAGGGGGGTGGGGTTATGGACATTGGGGAGGGTATGTACTTTGATGAGTGCTGTGAAGTGTGTAAACCTGGCGATTCACAGACCTGTATCCCGGGGGATAAAAATATATGTGTATAAAAAATAAAAAATTTTTTAAAAAAGAAAAGAAATAAGAGAAAAAAATAGATAAACAAACAAAATGTAAGTTAGTGAAAAATCTCAAATTTTCTTTAAAAATAATTGAGTATGTATAAGCTCATTCTGCTCTTTCCTGCATGCAATGAATCACATCATCCTGTCAAAGAGGAAATTTTAAATGCTTAAATAAATACATAAAGTCTCACAGCTTTATTAATATAACAGAAAAAGCCAGCTTAATTCCAAATTGCCTCCTCGTGGATCTACCCTAATTCAGTGTTAAAAGCAGTGTGAAAATGGTTTTAATTAAGGAGATTTCTCACTTTTTGGAATCTTGCAAAATGGGCCATTCTGTGATAAGAAAGAGCTTATATAATAGGTCCATCTTTCACTTATGAATACAGAATGTTGATCCAATTAATTGAGTCATCCACAAAATGATATTCCTAAATTCATTTTGATGACCAGCAAAGTACAAGTACCCACCACAATTTATTTTTGACTTTGCTAGTACTTTAGTAAGAATTCTCTTGGTATGTAACATATAATATATAGAAGTGGCAGAATTAAAAGATAAAAATGTATAAAATTTCCATAACAGAAAAAGTCATGTTTCCTTCTTCATAAGTGAGAGGTTCATCTTAAACTATTTGAGCTGTGTTCCCCCCACAGAACTTACAAAACGTATCCTTGTCTGAATTTATCATGTAAATCCCCCCCTTTTTTAAAGATTTTATTTATTTATTTGAGAGAGAGAGCACAAGCAGCATGGAGGGGCAGAAGGAGAGAGAAGCAGACTCCCTGCTGAGCAGGACACTGGGATCAGGACCTGAGTCAAAGGCAGAAGCTTAACTGCTTAATTGACTGATCTACCTAGGCACCCTGCCAAATGCCTTCTCATGTAAAGTAAGACTAACATGAGGGAAATAGGCACTCCCGCATGAACCAGACACACCAGACTGTTCAGTATCCTCCAGAGTGTGCTCAAAGCAGGGCTTTGAGACCTTCAAGGACTTTATTAAAGTCTGGATATTAACAATCTTTACCCACTAGAAGTGCACATTATGCTTGGCTCCAGTTCTGGAACCTATTTGTACTCATCACAGATGAAATCCTCAAGTATTCTTTTGTCAGCTGCCCTCATTTCCATCCATTCTATTCACAAAACCAAGTGGGTCAACTCCAGAGGCACTTGATGGATACTCAGCAAATACTGAATAGGTAAGGAATGAGTGAATGGGTAACAATAAACTTTATTTTTACATTACTTACTGCTTCTGTGTACCTGGGTGGCCACATTGGTTTAGTGTTCAACTCTTAATTTCAGTTCAGGTCATGATCTCAGGGTCCTGAGATCAAGCCCCGAGTCAGGCTCCATGTTCAGCTAGGAGTCTGCTTGATATTATTTCTCTTTCTTTCCCTCTGCCCCTCCCCCTCTTTACACATGGGTTTTCTCTCTCAAATGAATAAATACAATCTTTAAAAAAATTATATATGTATATGTGTGTATACACACACACATATGAAATGTTTTACTGCTTTTAAAATACATTTGCATTATCACTGCATTTATTCTTCACAATACTCATGTAAAAAGGTAGGGATGGTGCACCTGGCTCAGTCAAAAGAGCATGCAGCTCTTGATCTCAGTGTCATGAGTTTGAGCTCCATGGTGGGTGCAGAGATTGCATATATACATATATACACACATAAACTTTAAAAAAAAAAAAAAGAAGGCAGGGCTTTTAGGTCACATTTTACACATGATGAATTTGAGGTCCTAAGTGGTGTAAATGAGGTGTTCAATGTCACAACTAAGAAGCTACCAAGGCCCCAATACATGCCATTGTCCTTCAATGATCATAGGACATCAGTAATGGCATCCATCAGAAGCAGCAGTGGGGGGCAGAAGTGGCCCCTTGACTCCCCCACTCTGGATGTTGGTACTTCAGCTTCCACTTTAGCTCTCATTTTAGATATGAAAGGGCAAATGCTTTGCTTGGAATGCTCTTTGCTGTGAAGATTCCTGACAACAGAGGGGAGGATCAAGTTGGTGGAGGAGTAGGAGACCCAAATTTTATCTGGTCTGAGGAGTTCAGCTAGAACTACTCAGCTAGATAGTTTTCAAACCATTCTGAACACCTACAAACTCAAAAGGAGATCAAAGAAAATAACAGCAGGAATTCTAGGAACAGAGAAGCTACTACTTTCTGGAAGGTTGGACATGCAGAGAAGTGAATTTCTGTCTTTTAAATTTTGGGATAGTTCCTCCTAACAGACCAAAATATACCCTAAATCTAGTTCATGGCTTTGTTGAGTGTCCCGCCTGATCACATACTCTACCCCCCTTTTAAAATTTTTTTCCTTTTTTCAGCCAACTTCTTATCAATTCCTTTTTAAAAATCTTTTTAAATTTTCACCTTTACAATCATACTCCAACCCTTCATCATATTTACTCATACTTTTGTGTGTATATATGTATATGTATATATGTATATGTATATATAAGTATTTCTTTCCCTAAAATTTTGGGAGGCAGTTTCTTCTAACAGCCCAAAATACACCCAAAATCAAGAGTGTGACTTTGTTCTATCCACCAGTGTGATCATATATATGTGTATATATGTGTATATACACACAAGAAAGGAAAATTATATATACTATATGTAATTTTCCTTTCTTTTCTCCCTAGTTTTGGGGTTCTTCTGATTTGTTTAGTGTATATTTTTCTGGGGTCGTTGTTACCTTTTAAGCATTTTGTTCTCTCATTCATCTAGTCTTCTCTGAACAAAATGACAAAGTGGAAAAACTGACCTCAAAAACAAACAAACAAAAAAGAACAAGAAGCAGTACCAACTGCTAGGGACCTAATCAATATGGACATTAGTAAGATATCAGAACTAGAGTTCAAAATGATAATTATAAAGATACTAGCTGAGCTTGAAAAAAGCATAGAAGGTACTAGAGAAACCCTTTCAGGAGAAACAAAAGAACCAAAATCTAACCAAGTTGAAATTAAAAAAAGCTATTAATGAGGTACAATCAAAACTGGAGGCTCTAACTGCTAGGATAAATGAGGCAGAAGAAAGAATTAGTGATATAGAAGACCAAATGATGGAGAATAAAGAAGCTGAGAAAAAGAAAGATAAAGAACTACTGGATCATGAGGAGAGAATATGAGAGATAAGTCATATGAAACAATGTTAAAATAATTGGGTTCCCAGAAGAAGAAGAAAGAGAGAGAGAGGGGCAGAAAGTATACTGGAGCAAGTTATAGCAGAGAACTTCCCTAATTTGGGGAAGGAAACAGGCATCAAAATTCAGGAGGCATAGAGAACCCCCTCAAAATCAATTAAAAATAGGTCCACACGGGGCGCCTGGGTGGCTCAGTGGGTTAAGCCGCTGCCTTCGGCTCGGGTCATGATCTCAGGGTCCTGGGATCAAGTCCCACATCGGGCTCTGTGCTCAGCAGGGAGCCTGCTTCCCTTCCTCTCTCTCTCTGCCTGCCTCTCTGTCTACTTGTGATCTCTCTCTGTCAAATAAATAAATAAAAATCTTTTAAAAAAATAAAAAAATAAAAATAGGTCCACACAACATCATCCAATAGTTAAACTTACAAGTATCAGAGACAAAGAGAAAATCCTGAAAGCAGCTTGGTCAGCTGACCTACAATGGTAGAAATATAAGATTGACAGCAGACCTATCCACAGAGACCTGGCAGGTCAGAAAGGATTGGCATGAGATATTCAGAGCATTAATGAGAAAAATATGCAGCCAAGAATACTATATCCAGGTAGGCTGTCACTGAAAATGGAAGGAGAGATAAACAGCTGCCAGGACAAACAAAAGCTAAAGGAATTTGCCAATACCAAACCAGCCCTACAGGAAATATTGAAAGGGGTCCTCTAAGCAAAGAGAGAGCCTCAAAGTAACATAGACCAGAAAGGAACCGAAACAATACACAGTAACAGTCATCTGACAGGCAATACAATGACACTAAATTCATATCCTTCAATAGTTACCCTAAAGGTAAATGGGCTAAATGTCCCAATCAAAAGACACAGGATATCATAATGGATTAAACAAACAAACAAACAAACAAAAACAAGACCCATTGGTATGCTGTCTGCAAGAGACTCATTTTAGACCCAAAGACACCTCCAGATTTAAGGTGAGGGGGTGGAAAACAATTTACCATGCTAATGGACATCAAAAGATAACTAGGGTGGCAATGCTTATATCAGACAAATTAGATTTTAAGCCAAAGACTATAATAAGAGATGAGGAAGAAAACTATATCATACTTAAATGGTCTATCCAACAAGAAGATCTAACAATTTTAAATATCTATGCCCCTAACATGAGAGCAGCCAATTATATAAGTCAACGAATAACAAAATCAAAGAAACACATCGACAATAATACAATAATAGTAGGGGATGTTAACACCCCCCTCAATGAAATGGAGAGATCATCTAAGCAAAAGATCAACAAGGAAATAAAGGCTTTAAATGACACACAGGACCACATGAACATCACAGATATATTCAGAACATTCCACCCCAAAGGAACAGAACACACATTCTTCTCTAGGGCACATGGAACATTCTCCAGGATAGACCACATCCTGGATCACAAATCAGGTCTCAATAGTACCAGAAGACTGGGATCATTCCCTGCATATTATTGGACCACAGTGCTTTGAAACTAGAACTCAACACAAGAGGAAAGTTGGAAAGAACTCAAGTACATGGAGGCTAAAGAGCATCCTACTAAAAAATGAATGGGTCAACCAGGAAATTAAAGAAGAATTTTTAAAAAGCATGGAAATAAATGAAAATGAAAATGAAAACACAACAGTTCAAAATCTTTGGGATGCAGCAAAGGCAGTCCTAAGAGGAAAATATATAGCAATATAAGTCTTTCTCAAGAAACAAGAAGGGTCTCAAATACACAACCTAACCCTATACCTAAAGGAGCTGGAGAAAGAATAGCAATTAAAGCCTAAACCAAGCAGAAGAAGAGAAATAATAAACAGAAATCAATGAAATAGAAACCAAAAGAACAGTAGAACAGATCAATAAAAATAGGAGCTGGTTCTTTGAAAGAATAAGATTGATAAACCCCTGGCCAGACTTATCTAATAGAAAAGAGAAAGGACCCAAATAAATAAAATCATGAATGAAAGAGAAGAGATCACAACCAACACCAAAGAAATACAAACAATTATAAGAACATATTATGAGCAACTATACACCAGCAAATCAAACAGTCTGGAAGAAATGGATGTATTCCTAGACTATAAACTACCAAAATTGAGCCAGAAAGAGATAGAAAACCTGAACAGACCTGTAACCAGTAAGGAAACTGAAGCAATCATCCAAAGTCTCCCAACAAACGAGAGCCCAGGGCCACATGGCTTCCCAGAGAAGTTCTACCAAACATTTAAAGAATTAATACCTATTCTCCTGAAACTCTTCCTAAAAATAGAAATGGAAGGAAAACCTCCAAACTAATTTTAGGAGGCCAGCATTATCTTGATCCCCAAACCAACAATGATCCCATAGAAAAAGAGAATTACAGATCAATATCCCTGATGAACATGGATGCAAAAATTCTCACCAAAATACAAGCTAGTAGGATCCAACAGTACATTTAAAGGATTATTCACCACAACCAAGTGGAATTTATTCCTGGGCTGCAAGGTTGGTTCAACATCTGCAAATCAATCAATAAAAGAAACTAATAAAAGAAAGAACAAGAACCGTATGATACTCTCAATAGATGCAGAAAAAGCATCTGACAAAGTATAGCATCCTTTCTCGATCAAAACTCTTCACAGTATAGGGATAAACTGTATATACCTCAGTATCATAAAATCCATCTATGAAAAATCCACAGAGAATATCATTCTCAATGGGGAAAAACTGAGACCTTTTCCCTAAGGTTGGAACACAGCAGGATGTCCACTATCACCACACTATTCAACATAGTACTAGAAGTTCTAGCCTCAGCAATCAGACATCAAAAAGAAATAAAAGGCATCCAAATCAGCAAAGAAGTCAAACTCTCACTCTTTGCAGATATGATACTTTATGTGAAAAACACAAAAGACTCTACTCCAAAACTGCTAGAACTCATGCAAGAATTCAGTAAAGTGTCAGGATATAAAATCAATGTATAGAAATCAGTTGCATTTCTATACACCAACAGCAAGAGAGAAGAAAGAAATTAAGGAATCCATCCCATTTTTACAATTGTACCCAAAACCGTAAGATACCTAGGAATAAACCTAACCAAAGAGGCAAAGAATCTGTACTCAGAAAACTATGAAGTACTCATGAAGAAATTGAGGAAGACACAAAGAAACGGAAAAACGTTCCATGCTCATGGATTGGAAGCTCAAATATTGTGAAAATGTCTATGCTACCTAGAGCAATCTACACATTAATGCAATCCCTATCAAAATACCCTCAACTTTCTTCAAAGAAATGGAACAAATAATCCTAAAATTTGTATGGAACCAGGAAAGACCCTTAATAGAGGAATATTGAAAAAGAAAACCAAAGCTGGTGACATCACAATTCCAGACTTCAAGCTCTATTACTGTAATCATCAAGATAGTATGGTACTGGCACAAAAAAAGACACATAGATCAATGGAGTAGAACAGAGAGCCCAGAAATGAACCTTCATCTCTATGGTCAACTCATCTTTGACAAAGCAGGAAAGAATATCCAATGGAAAAAAGACAGTCTCTTCAACAAATGGTTTTGGGGAAACTGGACAGCCACATGCGGAAAAATGAAACTGGACGATTTCCTTACACCACACAAACAAACAGACTAAAACAGATGAAAGGCCTCAATGTGAGACAGGAATCCATCCAAATACTTGAGGATAACACAGGCCGCAACTTCTTCCACCTCAGCTGCAGCAACATCTTCCTAGGAACATCACCAAAGGCAAGGGAGGCAAGGGCAAAAATGAACTACTGGGACTTTATCAAGATAAAAAGGTTTTGCACAGCAAAGGAAACAGTCAACAAAATCAAAAGACAACTGACAGAATGGGAGAAGATATTTGCAAAGGACATATCAGATAAAGGGCTAGTGTCCAAAACCTATAAAGAACTTATCAAACTCAACACCCAAAGAACATATAATTCAATCAAGAAATGGGCAGAGGACACAAACAGACATTTCTGCAAAGAAGACATCCAAATGGACAACAGACACATGAAAAAGTGCTCAACATCACTCAGCATCAGGGAACTACCAATCAAAACCGCAGTGAGATGCCACCTCACATCAGACAGAATGGTTAAAATTAGCAAGTTAGGAAACAACAGATACTGGTGAGGATGCAGTGAAAGGGGAACCCTCCTACACTATTGGTGGGAAAGCAGCCACTCTGGAAAACAGTATGGAGGTTCTTCAAAAAGTTGAAAATAGAGCTACCCTACAACCCAGCAATTGCACTACTGGGTATTTACCCCAAAGATACAAATTTAGTGATCCAAAGGGGCACATGCACCCCAATGTTTATGACAGTAGTGTCCACAATAACCAAACTATGGAAAGAGCCTAGATGTCCAACAACAGAGGAATGGATAAGGAAGAAGTGGTATATAAATACACAGTGGAATATTATGCAGCCATCAAAAGAAATCTTGCCACTGACAACGACATAGATGGAACTAGAGTCTTTTATGCTAAGTGAAATAAGTCAATCAGAGAAAGACAATTATTATATGATCTCACTGATATGAGGATCTCACTGATATGAGACAGAGGATCATAGGTGAAGGGAGGGAATAGTGAAACAAGAGGAAACCAGAGACAGAGATAAACCTTAAGAGACTCTTAATCTCAGGAAACAAACTGAGGGTTGCTGGAGGGAGGGATAGGGTGGCTGGGCAAAGGATGTTGTGAAAGGTATTTGCTATGGTGAGTGTTGTGAATTGTGTAAGACTGATGAATCATAGACCTGTACCTCTGAAACAAATAATACATTATATGTTAATTAAAAAAATAAAACAGAATGTAAATGAGAAAAAAACTCAATGATATTTATATTGATTATATACCAAAATGATATTTTAAATGTGTTTGATTGAATAAAATATATTATTTAATTTAAAAAAGAAAGATTCCTGACATCACATTCAGCCACCTGAGAGGCCAAAACATTCTCTCCAGCCTTGAGAGAATCTTCGCAGCCACATCTAAGTTCTGCTATGAAGCCAACAAAGTGTAATCTTAAATCAAACTCAAATATGGAAATGTGACATGATGAAACAGATTATTTACCCCTGCATAAACTGAAATGTATAACACCAATTATTCTATGCGGGGGGGGGGGGTATTAACACTAAGGTCTGTCCTCTGAGTGAGAATAATTCCCTTTGTTCTCTAATAGGTACCACCTTCCTCCCACTGGATATGGCACTGTCCCTCCATTGTTAAATTAAATCTTGCAGAAAGCACCAAGGATTATCATGAATGTCTGCATTAATGTCAGCCTCGATTAGAAACAAAGCCAACATCTGGGAGTTTGCAGAAAGGGAGAAGCCCACTCAGGAAAATCAGGCAGAGTAGTTCAATGTGCCTGTCAAACTTCACATCAAAACTGATGTAATACAGTAAGAAATGAATAAAACCGGGGGTGGGGAGAGCATCATTAATCAGAAGAATTAACAGACTGCCTCCCTAAGCCCTCATTGTCAGTTTTACCAGGAAACTACACATATCATAGAGGAAACACGGATAAAATTGTTGCAATATCCTTGTCTCGATATGTCTACAATATATTATGAAGCCAGAAAAGGTGAAAGTTAACCCAAAAGTTATTGCTGGGGAAAAACTCCATTCAGACTACTAAGTAGAATGGCAAAATGATGCATGAGAGAATGCAACAGAAAGGACTAACCTTACAGAGGAAGATAAATGACAGGATTACTTTTAAATATGTCTCTTTTATACAAATTAATACCTGCTTTATTTGTCCCACTGCAAAATTATACTTTGTTGCTTGCTTTTCTGAGCTGTTATCACAATAACATTTATTTCCATCCCAATCCCATGCTCCACTGAATCTATGAAATATCGAACTTCTCTACAAAGGTGGGGTCATCAAAAACAAAAATTCAGAAATTAAGTAATACAAAATAAGGTCCCTTTCTTCCCCACTGTGAATGAGTGACTTATTTTATTACTTTCTTGAAAATCTTGTAATGTGTTTTGAAAGTGTCCAGTTCAAAAAAAACCAAGAAATAAAAGTAAAGAAAAAAAGAAAATAGAGCACTGTAGATCAGAAAATCTATGGTAACTTTAGAAGTATATTGCCAAATAGAAAAATAAGACAAAAAACTTTTAAACCCCTTGTATCAAGATCTTGCAACTATGTTCATATAAGATAATTTTATCCTATGTGAAAATAATATGCTTACTACTGCAACTAGCTTCCTATATCTGGGCTGGTGAAATGGCACCCAGCTATACCATGAAGTCACATATAAATGATACCCAATGTAATGATTAAAATCTGCCAATGAGTTCCTGTCTGCCCTCCCCCTTTTTTCTGCCCTTCCTCCCTCCATCCTTTCCTTCTTTCTTCCGTTTCTCCTCTTTTTTTATTTTTATTTTTTGAAAATTTTATTAATTTACTTGAGGGGGAGAGAGAGAGAGAATATGAGTGGAGGGAGAAGCAGGCAGAGAGAGAAGGAAAAGCAGACTCCCCACTGGGCAGGGATCCTGACTTGGGGCTCGATCCCAGGACCCCGAGGTCACAACCAGAGCTGAAGTCAAACACTTAACTGACTGAGCCACCGATGTGGCTTTTTAAATTTCTGCCTGAAAGTATAGTCTACCATACCATTATTAGTACAAATAGTTTTTGGCAAGCCTGAATAAACTACCAATCCAAATCCAATTTATTTTAGTGCCGTTTTGTTACTCCCTCATGCCTTGACATCCTTCAGAAATGTGCCTTGACAGGACCATTCCTTGATCACATTCTGGGCAGAGAGAAGCACATCCGTATGCAGCATGTGAACGTTCTAAGGGAGCCAGGGGCCAAATGCTATACACTGACAAGAGAGTAGGTAACTGATCGAACCGAGGGAATGTGGCAGACTTCCTGTAGGAGGTAGCATATGTATGGAATGGTAAATAGGAATTTGCCGTACAGACAAAATGGGGAGGCAAGATATTCTATATGAAGTGACTTAGAGAAAAATGTGGTTAATCTAGTCAATAACAACAGATTAGTAGATTTAGGAAATATTTTGTGAATTCTTACTTTTATTTTATTTTTTTTAATTTTTTTTTTGTGAAATTTTTTTTGTGAATTCTTACTTTTAAATGTGAATTTCTATGCCAGGGTGTAAGCCCACTTGCTCCCTCCTTGAACTAAGTGAAATGTATAGAAACTAATGCCACACCTCGGTTGAAAGGACAGGAAAGTGCTGGTAACCATCTCATAGTATTGTTTACATGGTGCTCTCCATGTCCAGTGGCGGGGAGGGGGGTGGCTTAGATTTTCCTCGAGGCGATCAAACAATACCCTGGGAATGTGAGCAGATCATGACGACGAGATGTTGGGGAAACATCCTGAAAGCTGGCATCCGTAAGTGTACGTGCTCTAATTTGTGACATTTTTCAGAAATCTGAAGCCACATGTCAGAATACCAAATAACTTGTGCAGGGTACTATTTGAACCATTCAAATATTTCCTTATATCCCCCAATAATATGGATGAAAACTCCTAGCCATTTATGGTGTTTTCTTCTAGGAGCAAGAAAGATATACTCTTCATATTCATACTGGATGTTTTCTTTTCCCCAGACTACTGGCATCTTCATATAAATACAGTTTCCAGGTGGCATGTACTATGAGTTTATTCATTGTATAAATGCATTTTTATACCTCGTTGGTTGCCCAAATTTATTTTTCTATAAATACAGACTGGAATTCTATTCACAGATCAGGTATGGAAGTATGAAAATTGTCTTTAAAAAGAACTTATTTCTATATTTTCTTTACATTATTGGTCTGAAACTTAAAACTATACACTTAGAAGTGCTCTGCAATTATCTTAATGCCATGAAACTCAAATGCATTAAATTTGTGAAATTTTGTAGCCTAAATTCACCTTAGAAATGATTTATTTCATGCTTTTCATATTGAATATAGGAGACTCAGGTCAAATGAGGGTATGGCTTGCTTCTGAGTCCTCAATTTTAAAATAATCCTGGAATTAGAGTATTAGCTCCTAAATTCCCAGCACTGTGTTCCTACCCCTGCTCTCCTGTGGATACCCCTATATGACCACGTTTTCTTTAAATAATCATAAAATAAGAGGCTCTGAGGGGCTCTCAAAGATCCTGTAGTGCCCCTGTTCTTTGAGTGGACAGCACTATTGTGTTCTGCATGGACTTTATTAACTCCTGGAGAAACTGACATATAGTAAATGAGAGCATTACTCAAATGCCATCCCCAAATTATCATCTTTCTCTTTAAATAAATGAAAGTGAGCTTCATTCTTAAATGGGATATTATTATATCTTGACACAAACATTCTTTTATATTATGGGAATATTCAAAAGAAAATGCGATATAATTTGTCAGCAAAAATACATTCTAAAATAAAGAAACTGGGGCACCTGGCTGGCTCACTCTGTAGAGCATCTGACTCTTGATCTTGATCTCAGGGTCATGAGTCTGAGACCCATGCTGGGTGTAGAGATTATTTTTTTAAAATTAAGAATTAAAAAAATAAAGAAACCTCATTATCATCTTTGAAAGAACAGTATCATTAAAAGATGCTTATGAGGGGCACCTGGGTGGCTCAGTGGGTTAAGCCGCTGCCTTCGGCTCAGGTCATGATCTCAGGGTCCTGGGATCGAGTCCCGCATCGGGCTCTCTGCTCAGCAGGGAGCCTGCTTCCTTCTCTCTCTCTCTCTGCCTGCCTCTCTACCTACTTGTAAACTCTCTCTGTCAAATAAATAAATAAAATCTTTTAAAAAATTATCTAAAAAAAAAGATGCTTATGAATTGCCTCAACTGTCTAAGATTCATTTCAGCCCAATGAGTCATTATGTAGTAGGAGTGCCTCCCTTGCCCTCCCAACAGCCCCCCACTGGGATTTTTCACAGCGAAAGATCAGTGTAGATATATTTCTGCAAAAAAAAGAAGCAGGCTACTCAAAAATCTGGTGCCATCCGTTCCTTACATGTTGAAAGTCAACTCACAAAAGCACCAGGAAATATTTCAGCTGCAAAATCAGTCATTCACCACCAGGTAATCCCCAAATCCATTTGGACTGGATTTGGTCATCTGCCCATAGGTGGCACTGCCACATTATTCAACATGTATCTACTTATGTGTGCAGCCTCATGCAATGGAAGCACTTTTGCAAATTGGGCCTCAGACTCTACCATCATGCTGTCTTGGCCCATGGTCCCCTGCCTCTCTGACAGAGGGTTTTGGAAGCAGAGGGTCTGGGTTCTAGTCCTTATTCATCACATGCTACGTAAGAACTAACCCTCAGTTTCTTGACTTGGAAAATGCAAACAACAATACCTCGTTCATAAAATGTTAAGGAAGGTCAAATAAAATAATGCAAACTCTCTAGAGTATAATGTGGAATTGAAAATGTTCAACTACCAAATGTGGTGACTTACTTTGGTTGAAATAAAACCATACACCAACTGTTGCCGTCCGTCTTATTTCTTTAATAAGAAAACTTGGTACAAGGGCTTTTGAGGATGCAGGATATAAGGTTCTCTGTTAATCCTCATTGAAAAGATAATCGAGAAGTTAGGAAAATATTTACAAATTAATTATCATTGAGGCACAGGGTACAAAAAGCATTAATTTCACACTGATTCAACTTAATCTCTCTATATTATTTATCCTGTTGTTGTCAAGTTGATTTGGGGATAAGTCTGTTGTAAATGGAAGAAATTCTCTTATGACATTCTGTTTTCATTTACAGGGTTTTATTTTTATCCCTAGTGCAATATAATCCTTAACCTCAAGATTATAATTACAATAAGGAGGTTGCTATCTCTGCTTTCTGTAGAAAATGCTGTCTGCTGAAGCATTTATTACAGGAAATTGGATTTACTCACCAAAAACTGTAAAGCGCACACTAGCCTTCTGATGTTTGGCTCAATATCCGTTTGTCCTTGCTTAATGTCATAACCCATCTCCTATGTGGGACATAGATTTACTTGTCCACAAGTAGGCTTTTTAATTTTAAATTTGTCCATTCATGGCCGTTCTCAAAAAATAAATTTGTGACTCTAACAAATTCATTTGTACTGAAAACACAGAGATTTTTCTACAATGGTAGGTACAAAAGATGAGTTCTACCTTGTTACTTGCGCTCCCTTCCACGGTCTGACAACCACTCTAAGGCCATTAGAATAACAGAAGTGGAGTCATTGTGCCTCCTCTTAGGGGAAAACAAAGTTTATCACGCCAGGGCTCAGAATCAAGTTAACTGTCTTGCCAGCACGTGGGCTTTTGTCTTATTCCTGGGCTCTACCTTCCTGTAAGACTGCCTACAAATACTGACGGCCCTCACAGAATTTGGGGCTCTTGTTACTTCCGTCACTAAATACTGGTATCCTGGCCAGAAACCCAAACTTATGGCCAGCTGGTGAGAGTCCTCCCCAAGTCCCACTGCTTCCCACTCTGTCTACATCTCTGAACAAGGCCTTTTACGAGATTTCTTCGGCCCTTGTCTGCCAAAGAAAAGACAACCGGCCACTGGTTTTTGTTACACTGAAACCACTACAGAAACGTAAAGATGGTTGGAAATTAAGATGGGCACACTAGTGTTTCAGCAAGGCTTGACTTTAAACTGAACACATTCTTCTCTTCCTTATTCTCAAAGCCTCCTCCTCCCATTCACTTGTTTTTCTGTAGAATTCCTTGTTCTAGGAACTCAATATCGATATGGAGATCTCGCTGCTCTCGATATATACTTCCGAAGGAGAGCTGGGTACTGGTGGCCAGTGCTAGTCATGACATCACCTTGAGGATGTGAAAAACGCAGCTGGCAGGTCGTAGCAGATTCCTATCTAAATGGCCCCGATCCTGTATTTTCCTATAAAACTTCTCAGTCTTTTACCCTGGGCGGGCTTGCCCTCTTGGGGGCATGAGCCGGCAGCAGCCTCCTTTGCCCGGCAAAGTAATAAACTACCTTCTTCTTTATCCCTCCAGGCTGTCTTCCTGTAACATTTCCGCTCTGGAGCACAGAGGTTGGTTTTTGACAACATTGTGCCTTGATTATATCCCACAGTGAATAAAAGTGGATGCAGAGTCCTGCAGTTTGAATCAGGGACTTGGTGCTGTTTCTCCTTTTAAGCATCAGGATCATCCTAGCTAATGGCATCAAGAAGGTGTCAGTTGAGCAACTGGCTAGCCTTGGGAAAAGAAAGATAAAGAGAAACTCGACCGGCGAATTTGCTACTTCCTTTTATCCTCACTACTGGGAACAAGCAGAGTTCAGTTGTGACATGAAGAAACTATAATTAAAGAGTGAACACACACACACACACACACACACACACAGAGCAAAAACACAGGCTAACAAATAGAACAGAGAGACCATGACTTGAGTGTCCTACTTCAGCAAATGAAGGCTAAATTACGGAAAACATTAAGTTCCCATCACTAGCGCTCCAGGCAGATTTCTTTTCTATTTTCTCTAGGTATTGCTTTATGAAGAAGCTCTGTAAGTTTTTAGTTTTTTTTTTTTTTTTAAGATTTTGTTTATTTATTTGGCAGAGAGACACGCAGCGGGAAAGGGAACGCAGGCAGGGGGAGCAGCAGAGGGAGAGGGAGAAGCAGACTCCCTGATGTGGGGCTCCATCCCAGGACCCGGGATCATGACCTGAGCCGAAGTAAGTTCTAATGTATTTACGGAAAACGGACTTAACTTGCTCGTCTTTGAGCAGCATCTCACCATCAGGACACAGAAAATGATGCGCGCACCCGAGGAAGGAGAAACCCACGGCTCCTCTGGGAACCGGCTCCTGGCGTCTCCCCCCACCCCGCGCCCCGCAAGCCCGACCTGGCTCGGAGCAGCCGGAGCCCTCGCCCCGGAAGCCCCCATAAGTCAGGCAGCCTCGTGGAACCTCGTGGACCCGCCTGCAAAATGATGCTTTGAAAGTACGACGGTGACGCCGGAGGGACAAAGAAGCGCAAACAGGGTGAAGTGGGGGGGGGGGGAGGCACTTAGCCCTGCACGAAGTCACCGTTGCAGACCACAGAACAGGCCCTGGTTCCGACGGGCCCCTCTCTCCACGTCCCTCGGGGGCCCGGGGCTCTTCTCCCTCCCTCGTCACAGGGGACGACGCTGCCGTCTCAGTGAGGCCGAAGGGACGCTCCTTCGAGCTGGGGAGCCTCCCGCCCCTCTCCGTCTCACTCCTGGGCCAGTCGGCTTCCCTGACACCCGGCCTTTGAGTAGCTCAGTGCGGAGAAGAAGAAACAAATTCCTGCACTTTCTTTCTCTTTTACTTTTTTGTTTTGGTTTTAATTACATTGAATTTTACCTGAATAGTTTGTTTTGGTTTTAATTACATTGAATTTTACCTGAATAGTTAAAGGTAACAATAGTTAAAGGAATCTCTTCCACCCACTTGTGTTTTCAGACTAAAAATTTCTCGGATGGAATTTCCAAATTTTCCTTTCAACCCACTTCCCTGCACCCAATTATTTCTAGCCTTATTTATTCCTCCCCATGAAAGAAAACTCCTTTTTGCCTAACACTTGTGAGGCTTGCAGATCTCATGATATTTTTGCTGTTGCTTGTTTCAACTGTTTATAGGTTTGTTTTTTCAAGGAGGAGCTGGGCATGAAAGGTTGGGAGGGTGTGGTTGAAAAACTAATGGAAAACAGACATGATGAAGGAAATTTGTGGGTTTTGTGTGTTTGTTTTCATGGACAATTTTCCCCTTATACAAATGAGAGGTGGAGTGGAGCAGAGTCAAAAGGGGGCATTCCCAGAAGGCTGTGAGGTAGAAGCAGCCTCTGGATCTCTTAGTCCCAAATTGGGTTCTGCACTCAGATCTGTGACTATGGGGCAGTCGCACCCCTGGAGGTAGGTGCTGCCTGCAAACAACGCACCTCCTCATCACTTCTTCCCCTGTGAGCTCAAGTGTAAACTTCTCTAGGTGGAATCTATGGGTAGTGATGTTTCCTGCCAAGCCAGGGGGAGCCAGAGGAAAGAAAAGGAAATTAATCTTAGACCAAGCTGTTAATCAAATTTCAGCAAAGGTCAGAGATGGGCTTAGGGACAGTTTTTTAAAAACTCCCAGTAACTTTTGTAGTTTACTGTTCTATTATTTGGAAATTCAGTCTTATCTGTTCCCTTTGACTTCTGGGGGAGAATCTCAGCTGAATAGACAACATTTTTTTTTTAAGATTTTTATTTACTTGACACAGAGAGAGACAGCCAGAGAGGGAACACAAGCAGGGGAAATGGGAGAGGGAGAAGCAGGCTTCCTGCTGAGCGAAGGAACCCGATGTGGGGCTCAATCCTGGGATCCTGGGATCATGACCTGAGCCAAAGGCAGACGCTTAACAACTGAGCCACGCAGTTCTATCCCAATAGAACACTTTCTACCAACACCATAATCACACTCTGTTCTCATCATTCTTCTTCTTCTTTTTTTATTTAACACTTACTTATTTATTTGAAGTGGGGGGCAGGAACAAAGAAGGGAAGGTGGAGGGGCAGAGGGAGAGAGAAGCAAACTCCATGCTGAGTGTGGAGCCGGACATGGGGCTCCATCTCAAGACCCTGAGATCGTGACCTGAGCCAAAACCAAGAGCTGGATGCTTAACCAACTCTGTCACCCAAGCACCCTTATTCTCATCATTCTCTCTACTGAATTTGCACTGTAGATACTGACACTGATGGCACACTTACTAGGTTCCAGGTGCTACAGACATAGTGTTCTATTCGAGTGTCACAGTAAATGAGGCATCAGTGATGTGTTATTATTTCTATTTTACAGGTGAAGAAACCAAGACTCAGGAAAGGTAACTTGCAGGAGATTCTAAAGCTAATGGGAAGCAGAGTAGAAACTTAAATAATTCCAAATAATCTGAGTATCTGAGTCTAAACACCCTACTATTTCTATTGTACCATAATGCTTTACCACATACCTAAATATATCCTCATTTTCATTTTATATTGAACATTTTAACTTTTATTTTTTCCTCTCCATATCTACATAAATAATATTAGTTTAAAGTCATAGGTTACTTATCCATTTTATAAAGCCTATTCCCATATTTTATTCCCTTAGTATTTCTCAGTAGTCCTGTGAAAAGGGCGAAATGGTCTTGTTTTCTCCATTTGTCAATGACTTACTTGAAAATGAGAATAAATAAGGGCCTTTTGGTAAAGTGAGACAGCTACTAAAATGGTAGTATCCAGATCTGAGCCTAAAATTTCAATTCCAAATCCATGATCCTTAAAAACACATAACATTTTCTTGGATATTGTGGTGTCTAAGGAAAGCATCATAAGTTGTTAACAACTTCTTTTCATTATGAGACAAAGTACACACTAGAGAGGAAGTCTGCAGGAAAATATGTATGGTATACTCAGCCAGCCATGGAACCAGAGTAAAACCAGTATAGCCAAAAATATTTGGCATAATATCTGAACTTATTCTTTTTTTTTTTTTAAGATTTTATTTATTTATTTGACAGAGAGAAATCACAAGTAGGCAGAGAGGCAGGCAGAGAGAGAGAGCAGGAAGCAGGCTCCCTGCCAAGCATACAGCCCAACGCGGGACTCAATCCCAGGACCCTGAGATCATGACCTGAGCTGAAGGCAGAGGCTTAACCCACTGAGCCACCCAGGCGCCCCCTGAACTTATTCTTTTAAAAATATTTAAGTTTATAAAAATATTCTTAATTTTATTATCATATTAAAAAGTACATAAATGTAAATTTTAACAAATAACTAAAATGCAAACATCTGGTCAAAACTGGAAAACTACCAGAACAGTTACGCTCTAAGTATCTTCTGCCAGAAGGAAAAAGCTTCCTGGTGGAAGGTCCAAAATGAAAGAAGGGAGGAAAACCGACTGTGTTCAAATACTAATAATGTCTAATAGGTTTATAAATAGATTTAAATGCAAGGCAGCATCATATGTTGGGATGAGATCAATTAAAGTGCATAAGATATTATCTAGGAAGATGGTAAAAGAATTGTCCTTATTTTTAAATTAACTGTATTGTTAAATGTAAGAAAATATAGAATATCTGTAAACATCAAAGCATAATTTAATGGAATATGGGGAATGAATACCTGTATAACCGTCCCATTTACCTATTGGGCACAACCTCTTCCCCCAACCCAACTTCCCCTATCAGAATAAAGCTTTTTCTTTCATGGTAATCATTTCCTTTTTTTGCTGCTATAATAATTATGCCCATTTTATGGTCAATATTTGTAAGTAATCTACATATGATCAAAATAATGTGTACTGTGTTGTTGGGTGAAATAACTTACATTTGAGTGAAATAACTTACATTACTTACACACACATACATGCATAACCATTAAGCCATGTTTGTTAATGGTGTTCCAATCTTCTATGGCTAATTGATTTTTTTGCATGGTGATTACCAGAAAACGGATATGCTAAAATCTCCCACAATGCTTACAATGTTTATTTCTTGTTGTAATTTTACATTTTTTGGATCTATTGATCCATCTGTTAACTGACCAATCCTTCAATCTAGTCTGTTTTATCTCCTTACTGAAATGAGCCTTTCATCTTTTTTTTTTTAAAGATTTTATTTATTTATTTGACAGACAAGAGATCACAAGTAGGCAGAGAGGCAGGCAGAGAGAGAGAGAGAGGGAAGCAGGCTCCCCACTGAGCAGGGAGCCCGATGCGGGGCTCGATCCCAGGACTCTGAGATCATGACCCGAGCCAAAGGCAGAGGCTTACCCCACTGAGCCACCCAGGCACCCCGAGCCTTTCATCTTTACAAACCGATTATCTTCATCTCTAGTAAATTTTTTTTGTCCTAATTTATAGTAGAACTGCTTCATGGCCATTTTTTTGTTTGTTTGTTTGTTTGTTTGTTTAAGTTATCTCTACACCCAACGTAGTCTCCAATTCATGACCCTGAGAACCCTGAGATTAAGAGTCATATGTTCTACTGAATGAGCAGGCCAGGCACCCTGGGGTTATGATGTGTTTTTCTTTCCCTTTTTCTCCCACTCCACTCAACACCAAAATGATTTTCCTGCAACCCTGAGATGAGATTAATTCTGGTTTACTTTAACACTAAGGTTGTAACCCTTTTGGATTCTGGACTTTTCTGCTGGAGGTAGGCCCTGGGTCTTGACTTCTGTAGTCCTCCTTCCTTCTTTTCCATGATGGGAAGCAGAACATGCCATTTCCAAATGTGTCACTTTGCCATGTGGATTGTTTTGAGCTGAAGGCAAATAAGACCCAGTAGTCTCAGGAAAAGTTATCTCCCCCTTAACTATGTAAAAGAATTTAGATCGGGGTCCAGTACCAGGAAGAGATAACATGTTTTTTTAAGATTTTATTTATTTCTTTGACACAGAGAGAGAAAGAGAGAGAGAGATAGCAAGAGAGAGAGCGCACAAGCAGCAGGAGCAGCAGGCAGAGGGAGAGGGAAAAGCAGGCTCCCCACTGAGCAAGGAACCCAGTGTGGGGTGTGATCCCAGGATCCTGGGATCATGACCTGAGCTGAAGGCAGATGCTTAACTGATTGAGCCACCCAGGAGCCCCAGCGATAACTTTTTATATCAAAAAGAATTTTTCTTTCTTTCTTTTTTTTTTTTTTTAAGAGAGGAAGAGCATGCAATCAGGGGAGGGGCAGAGTGAGAGAGAGAATCCTAAGCAGGCTCCATACTCAGGAGAGTCCCATGCAGAGCTCTATCTCATGACCCTGAGATCATGACCTGATCTGAAATCAAGAGTCAGATGCTTAACTGAGTGAGCCACCTAGGTGCCCCATCAAAAAGACTTATCTGCATGGGTTGGCAAATATGTGCTCTTCCATCTTCCTGCCAATTGTCTTCCTCCTCTTTGAAGCCCAGACCCTTACCCCCTTCTCCTTATCTCAAGATGGTATAGAAACCTCAATGGCTTGACTGCCCAGGGGTCTGTGGGGCTCTTGTACATATGTAATTAAATTTATTTTTCTCCTTTAGTCTATGCTATATCAATTTCATTATTAGACTAAAGAACCTAGAAGGGACAATTCTTCTGCCCAAGAAAATCTAGACCTCCAAAATCAAAGAAGCTCAGTCTTTGAGTGTGAAGGACTGGAAGGTACAATTGGTTGTCCTGAGTTCTGCTAAGCTCCGTTTAATTTATTTTTATTTTTTAAGCTTATTTAAATGAGCTCTACATCCAACATGGGGCTCGAACTCACAACCCCAAGATCACATGCTCTTCCAACTGAGGTCCACAAGGTCACATGCTCTTCCAACTGAGCCAGCCAGGCATCCTTGCTAAGCACCCTTTTAGTTCTCATTTTATTTATTTATTTATTTATTTAATTTTTTTATTTTATTATTATTTTTTTTAGTTCTTGTTTTAGAGTACAAGTTTTGCCTGGATTTTTTTCGCCAGAGTCTTATCTGCTCTTTGATGTTTTTAAAGTGATGTTTTAAAATTTTTATCCAAGTTTTGAGTTGTTTTTAGTGGGAAGATTCGTCTAAATAGTTACAGAACTTTTTGTATGAAACAAAAGAAAAATTAGCTCCTTTTCTGTGGAATTTAAAAATTAAATTAAAATATTCTTGATATAGAAGGCTTCTGACCATATGAGGTGGGCTCTTTGTATTGAGGAAGTGATTAGAAACAGTATTTCTTGCCAACCCAGAAAACCTCTCCACAAAAGAAGAAAAAGACAATAGTTTTATCATGAATATGCAATAAACCAAACTGCAATGTGCATCACAGGCACCAACTAAAGTGACTACTGACACAAAAGTCTTAGCACTTTCTGTAGCCAAGCAGATATAATCCATTCTCTCTTGGAAGAGAAGAGAGAACTGGGAGACAGAAAGAGTCATTGATGTAGGCACCCTGGGACTCAGTGTTTCAGATGAGGAAGATCTGGCATCAGATTGTGCAGATCTGGCATCACAGGGCAAACATCACTGTCTCATCCTGGGATTGATGACCATTGTGTGCAGAAAGTTCTGTGGACAAAATATAAAACCTAGTATGGCACCTATAAAGTATTCCACTATAGGGGAGGAAGAATTATTTTCCCTCTACCATTCTATGTTCTTGACTGAGACACCTGTAATATGAGACAGATTACCGGGAGAAAAACAAACAGAGGTTTAATTACATGTATACCTCCTGTATACATGGGAGATACCCAGGAAAATGAGTAACTCTCCAAATGGCCCGAGCCATCATCTTAAATACTACCTCCAGTTAAAGACAAGAGATGTTGCCTGGGGAGTGTGGAGATAGTTATGGGAGGTTATGAGGAAAGCGCATTAATCAAGGGAAAGGTTGTTGTGCAGATTTAAGTCCATGTCTTCTCCACTGATAAAAGTTTCTAGAGATTGAGTCATTCTCTTTCTGGTATGGAGAGGGAGACACTGTTACAAATGGAAATTTCCCTTATATGTGTAAATTTATTTTACAAAAGGGTAACTTCTCAGGTTTTAGAACTTTTCCTTTGTCTGTCTCTTAAAAATAATCAGCCTAGGGATGCCAGGATGTAGGGTAGGATGTAGGCATGCCAGTGTGTAGGGTATCTGCCTTTGGCTGGCTCAGGTCATGAACCCATGGTCCTGGGTTCTAGTCCTGTGTAGGGCTCCTTGCTCAGAAGGGAGCCTGCTTCTATCTCTTCCTGCCCCTCTCCCTGCTTGTGCTTTTTCTCTCTCTCTCTGATAAATAAATAAAATTTTTAAAAATCAGCCTAGGGGCACCTGGGTGGCTCAGTGAATTAAAGCCTCTGCCTTTGGCTTAGGTCAAGGTCTTGGGATCAAGCCCTACATCAGGTTCTCTGCTCAGTGGGGAGCCTGCTTCCTCTTCTCTCTCTCTGCCTGCCTCTCTGCTTACTTGTGATCTCTGTCAAATAAATAAATAAATAAATAAATAAATTTTTAAAAATAAAATCAGCCTAAAATAATACTTATGTCAAAAACACATATATTCAGATGGGAAAGCCTACTCCCTTCTTTACCATTCACAGGAAAAGTAACTCAGAGGGAAAGAGATGATACAAGTGGAAATCCAGAATTTACTTACTAAATGATACTGAGAGAAATCAAGAAGTGGCTTAGTTTACCAGAAGTGTTTATTTCGTTCCTCAGCAAACTGGGAAATAGAGAGTCAAGTTTGCTAAAATGTAACACATTATGTGTTTGTACATGAGATTATGTAGCTTCAGTGACTGCAGTGCGCTAAACGGGGTCTCGTCAGAGTTTCTGAAGAATTTTTGTGCAGTGTCTACCTGTTTCAAGGACTAACACTAACTCTGGATGAGAAGAGGGATAAGTCACCTCTGACCTTGTGAGAGAGAGGAGATGGACTCCTAGAAGTCCTTGCTGACTTGCAAACAATGGATTGTAATGAGACTGAGAGGCTGAGTGTAAGAATATTACATAATCCATCACATCCCCTGGGCTGACACGGGAAGGTCGGCATAAGGAAGAACAGTTATGGATGGCCATGGAAAAATACGAACGCTTCTATGTGAACTCTGAGCTGTTCCTGCAAGTAATAAACTTCTGAGTAAGGAAGACGCAATTCAGCTCAGGGTATGAGTAAGTGCGTCTAACAATCTGGGCTTTCTGGGAAGTGGGAGTCCACACCTGAGCTAAAATGCCAAATCAGCCTCGGGGTAGGGAGTTAAAGGTTCTGGTTACCAACCCAGTGTGTGGGTGTGTGTCCGCTGGGAAGTTCCCCACACCAACAAGCAATTCTCAGGCATCGCCTGAGGGTCCCACAATTTAACTCAACTCTGACACTATCTACCTGGGGAGCGGGTCAGATCCCACAGGTGAAGGGGTCAGCCCTATAAGATTTCCCCCAGTTCACTTCAGATGCGAGTTGCAAGTCCGGATAATGTGGACTGACCTGCTATACACTGGAGTTTCCCAGAACTTCCTAGGGTTCATTTTATTTGCCAGCGTGGCTCACAGAACTCAGAGAAACAGTTTACTTACAAAATCACCGGTTTATTATAAAAGCACAGAACTCAGGAGCAGGCAGATGGAAGAGATGCACAGGGCAAGGTATGTGGGAAGGGTGTGGGGCTTCCGTGCCCTCTCCAGGCCTGCCACATCTCCATGTGCTGATGAATCTGAAGCCCTCTGAATCCTGTGCTTTTGGGTTTTTATGGAGGCTTCTTTGTGTAGGCTATTGATTCACTCACTGGCCACTGGTGACTGATTTCAACCTCCAGTCACTCTCCCCTCCCTGGAGGTCAGTGAGGGGAGAAAGGTCAGTGAGCAAGAAAGTTCCAACCTTCCAAAACCGGGATGGTTCCCCTGGCAACCAGGCCTACTACTTAGGGGCTTTTCAGTCGCCTCGTTAACATAACAAAAGACACCCTTCTGGCTCTCACCACTTAGAAGATTCCTAGGGTTTGAGGAGCTCTATGCTAGAAATAGGGGGAAGACCAAATATACATATTTATTATGAATTACTGTATTACAGGAGTTAGAGCATTTCCATGACAGCTGTAGCCCTCATTGTAACACAAGAATTCTGGTTGTTTTTTTTGTTTTTTTTTTTAATTTAAAGCAAAACCAAAAAATCATGTAATAAACTACAACCATTAAGAAAACGTGGCCAGTAATATGGAAGGTGAGGCAGGATTAGGAGGTTGCTGAGGCCCAAAAGATTTCAGGAGTAGGGTCACCCTATTACTGAGAGAGCCTGAGGATTATCCTCACCTGTGTTTCTTTGGAGCTAGTTAATGCCAAAAGACAAACCATGACTTTTCTCTAAACAAGAAAGCATGGTCAGAGGTTTGTTTTGTGGAATCAGATCATTTTTTGGGACTTTCCAAACAAAGACAACACTCTACGCTGTCTACGCTATCGCTGCTACGATTTATTTAGGATGGACCACTACTATCACCAGGATTAAAATTGCTTTGTGGAGGTAAGGGGAAGACAGAGCAGGTGCAGAGAGGATGCAGACTTCTGGGAGAAGTTCTCCATTCTCACTGTATTCATCAAAGGGGAGAGATATTAGGTAATATGTAAAGTTCATACATAAGTTCTTCCATTCTCCCAATGGAAGAAGTGGAGAACAGATTCTCCAACAGAAGGAGCTGAAAATGGGACCCAGAGGGCTCCTGGGTGGCTCAGTGGGTTAAGCCTCTGCCTTTGGCTCAGGTCATGATCTCAGGGTCCTGGGATGGAGCCCCATATGGGGCTCTCTGCTCAGTGGAGTGCCTGCTTCCCCCTCTCTCTCTGCCTGCCTCTCTGCCTACTTGTGATCTTTTTTTTTTTTTTTTTTTAACTTGTGATCTTTCTATGTCAAATAAATAAACAAAATCTTAAAAAAAAAAAAAAAAAAGAAAAGAAAAGAAAATAGGACCCAGGATCCGGGTTACCCACTTAATAGCAGTGAGCAAGGGTGTCCTGTGGTCTATATTTAAAATTGTATGGACACACAGCACACACAGATGTACGCCCATATATAACATCTCTCTTGTTTTACTAGTTATTTCAAGCACCAACTTGGTCCCCATACCACACTAAAGAACAAGGCACAGCTTAAGCATGGTCGGCCGACACTCCCGTAGGAACTCCGGAGACAGCTACTGAAAGTGCTTCTGTTCTTTGTCTTTCTATCAGCAAGCTAGGCTTTGCAGATTAACATATTAAATGCCAAAGATGGATTATTATTGGTGAAATAAGTGTGTTGACTATAGCAATGATTTTTGTAATTGGACTCTCACAGAGAAGTCGAAAGTAGTTAAGGTTTACGGACTGGATGAACCTAGTGTAAGAGGTACTGCCCACCTCTGCACCAAGAGCTTTGAAGAATCGAATGAGGGGCGCCTGGGTGGCTCAGTGGGTTAAGCCTCTGCCTTCGGCTCAGGTCATGATCATGGGGTCCTGGGATGGAGCCCCATATGGGGCTCTCTGCTCAGCAGGGAGCCTGCTTCCCCCTCTCTCTCTCCCTACTTGTGATCTCTCTGTCAAATAAATAAATAAAATCTTAAAAAAAAAAAAAAAAATCACATGAGGTTGGTAGACTTCCTCCTTTGCAATGGAGACCAAGGCTTGATTCATAAACAGTCGTGTGGCCTGAACCTGCTTTAGGGATACAGTTCTTAAACTTGGCTGCACATCAGATAGACCTGGAATGCTTTAGGAGCTGCAAATGCTGAAGCCACGCTTCAGGACGATAAAACGAGAATCCCTGGGGGGACCAGGCAAAGCATTAGTGGTTTTCAAAGCTCACGGTTGAAAACCACTAGTTTGAGAGGATATATAGCGGCAGTTATGATGTTTGCAGATTCCAGATTCTGTAATAGCTTTGGATCTATCTAGAGTGACCTCTGGTTCAAGGAGGTAGCCGAGGCATCTAAAGAGATAGAAATCTGGTCTTCAAAGAGCCCCATGAATAGGTTCTATGAACTGTTGCGGGTCTGCTTCATAATCAGGGTTTGATTAATCTAAGTCTGTGTATGTGTCGGTATTTGTTCTAAGATTTAATTTATCCTGACAGAGATGTGTTTTTTTTTTTTTTTAAAGATTTTATTTATTTATTTGACAGAGAGAGATCACAAATAGGCAGAGAGGCAGGCAGAGAGAGAGAGGAGGAGGAAGCAGGCTCCCTGCTGAGCAGAGAGCCCGATGCGGGACTCGATCCCAGGACCCTGAAATCATGACCTGAGCCGAAGGCAGCGGCTTAACCCACTGAGCCACTCAGGCGCCCCTGACAGAGATGTTTATAGAGAAGCAAGTACCCTTCCCCACTTCCAACTTTTGGGGAGCACTGTTTATCAAAAATTAAGGATTATGTGAGACCATCTGGGCCTAAGTCAGATAACAGCAGGCACTGTGTATGTATTTTGCTATCCACCCAACCACGAGCAGCTTTGTGTAAGACAGTCACTATTTTAGGAGGCTAAATTCTGGAGAAAGACTTAATGACTGTATTCATCAAAGGGGAGAGATATTAGGTAATATGTAAATAGTTTGTTTCTAATCAGGAAAGCCAAACTGTCCTAGATTGAGAAATATTGGATACAGGCACCAACCACAGGAGGGCAAACAAGTCCTTATCTTTTGCCTCTGTAACCACATTTTGATCTTGAATTTTCATTTCAGCTCAGTTGTGAAAAATTTAATCTCCCAAATTGAAGGTACATTCATTAAGTTCTGCTTTGAAATTCAATCGTTTGAAGTAGCACTCTCTTAATTCAGGAATTTCCTGTCACTTCTCTCCTTCTATAGGAGTCCAGGGCAGACCGCCCCAGAACACAATGGCATACTGGTTATTTTGAATTGAAGATACCTAGAAAATAATCAGTGCAAGGACACTGAGACCCTGCTCTGTCTCCTTGACAGCAGGAAACAAATCTCCCATATGAAAGGCACCCTCCCTTTCCTAAGAAGTAAAAAAGATAATCTTTTCACCAGAGACAGGGACTTCAAAGTTGAGAAGGCTATAAAAATAAACCTTGTTACTTTTTCACTAATCTACTACTTCAGTCCCAATTCTGTTTAGAATTCCTTTACTAATTAAAGCTCCCAAATACCTGTTTTCTTTATCTTGGCAAGTGCTCACGGAGTTATTATCTCTTTGTCTAGAATGTATAAAACCTGCCTGGGTCATTTCTTTGGGACTCAGCTTCATTTTGGGACCTCCATGTACATGTAATAAAGTTTTGGCTTTTTCTCTTATTAATCTGTCTCATATTAATTTAATTGACCTAACCAGCTAGGAGAACCCTGGGAGGGGAGTGAGGGAATTTCCCCCTTCCCAACACTTCTATTTGTCCTGTTCTGGGAGGATTTACAAATCATTGACATTTGGGATGGATGGATAGATGAATGGATGAGACAGATTGATAATGTATAACTTCACATTGGAACCAAGAACCTGTGTTAGCTTTGATATGTATCTTTTTTTTTTTAAGATTTTTTATTTATTTGACAGAGATCACAAGTAGGCAGAGAGGCAGGCAGAGAGAGAGAGGAGGAAGCAGGCTCCCCATTGAGCAGAAAGCCCAATGCGGGGCTTCATCCCAGGACCCTGGGATCATGACCTTAACCCACTGAGCTACACAGGCGCCCCTCTTTTTTTTTTTTTTTAATTAAAAAAAGTTTTTAAGGAATCTCTATGCCTAATGTCGGGCTCTAACTCATGACCCTGAGATCAAGAGTTGCATTTCCCTGACATGTATAATCTTAACTGATTTTTTTTTTTTTAAAGATTTTATTTATTTATTTGACAGAGAGAAATCACAAGTAGATGGAGAGGCAGGCAGAGAGAGAGAAGCAGGCTTCCTGCTGAGCAGAGAGCCCGATGCGGGCCTCGATCCCAGGACCCTGAGATCATGACCTGAGCCGAAGGCAGCGGCTTAACCCACTGAGCCACCCAGGCGCCCAATCTTAACTGATTTTATTGACTGACATCTATATACTACTTCTGTGCCTCAAATGCTCATGTCCTTTCTGCTCTCTGACGCGCAGTTTATTGCAAACTAATATGTGTCTTCATTTTCCTATCATTTTGAGGGTTTGGTTTTTTTTTTTAAGATTTATTTGAGAGAGAGACAGGGAGAGAGAAAGAGAGCAGGAGGCGGGGAGGGGCAGAGGGAGCGGGAGAAGCAGATTCCCCGCTGAGCAGGGAACCTGACAGGGAGCAGGCTCCCTTCCAGGACCTGGAATCATGACCCAAGCTGAAGGGAGACGCTTAACTGACTGAGCCACCCAGGTGCCCCTTGAGGGCTCTTTGAGCTTCTAGCCCATTTTCAGTCATGTTAAATCCCTCTGAAGGGAATAGGCCACTTTTGGATGTTCCCCCTCCAGTCACTTTGAGGGATACGCACTTACAACTTGGTATTCTAGATTTCAGAGGCCAAACTGGCTTTGGAAATTTTCCAGGGGACTTTCACAAATCCTTCTTTATGTTTGGGTCCCACTAATCCTATCTATCAGGATAGATAGCGTTTCTATCGCACGCCAAACCTTAGAACATGATCCTCGGGCATTTTATCTACAATTTGACTGCTTTGATAACCTCTGTGAAATATTTCGCTTTCCCTAAAGCAAATACATGGGTTCTTTACATGCCCAGGGGCAGGAAATTGTTGTCACATCCACATATGGCCTGTAGAGTTAAGTGCATATGGCATAAACTCTAGGTCTGCTTCCTTCGAAGTTGAGTTTACTGGAAGCCAGGTTTTTAGAACTTTTGTGTGTCTAGGAGTTTAAAAAATCTACTCAGGAATACATTTGATTTATCTACTCTCAGCCAAGCAAGTCCTCCCCTGACTCAAGGAATGCCACTAAGTCAATGGATGGAGTGTACAAGATCATCAAAAATAATGGGAGAAAGAAAACCTTGGTTATTATCAAAATATTGCCTCCTGCTATACTTGTAACAAGGACCTGTGGCTAATTGGACGGCTGGGTGTGGGATGACATTTTATCAGGATATCTGTATTTATCTGTATTAGCCGTTACAGATGTGAGAAAACTGAAGTTCTCACATGTTAAGTGACACATCTGAGATCACAGTGCTAATTAATAGCAGCTCTGGGTACAGAAAGTGTGGTATTTTTCTGTTGCTGGAAATTCTAAACTTGATTTGGAGAAATAGAAAGTGGCTTCCAACTAGCTCAATATCAGTGATCGACAAACATGGCTGTCCATTAGACTCAACCACGGAGCTTTTGCAAAATGCACAGGGACTCCCCCATAACAAGCATGTGGATCCACCAGGCCTGTATTGGGCTCCACACCTCTGTATGTAATTATACACAGATGATTTCTATGCTTTATAAAATAAAAAAGAGCTGAAGAGCATATGTAATGCACATACAATCAGCCTCAAATGTTGCCATCCCTGGGCATCCTTCCAACAGCTTTTTCCTGATCTCCTCCAGCCCCCAAAGACCAAATGGGAGGCATCTAATGCAGGCATCAACCCTGATGTATGCACAGCTTGAGACAGTGGTTTTAACATCTGTGTGCTTCAGGATCCTCTAGGATACCTGTTAAATATGTAATTATCAGATACCACTCCCAAGTTGCATGAATTGCTTTATGAACCCTTAATAAAAGAAAGATAATTAATAAATGGGTATATGCTAGAATTTGGTCTGAAGCTGGGTTATTATAACCCGGAAGTGAGGCTTTGGGGCCCTATTCATTTTAAATTCTTTGACTGCTCTGATATATCTACCAAAAATAACTCAATAAACACACGTGGCCAAGTTGATTTAGATCATAGGGCTTATTAACCCCAGTGTTTGCCTTCTAAGAGTCAAACCCTCCTTCCTTTGGAGGCTGCAAACAGTCTGTATCCTGGCCCTGCCTGTGGAACACAGCTTGGCAATGAGTGGGAAGTGAGCATACTTGTCTACTTGGGAGTTTGGCAGGAAAGCACATGAAGACATTTTCCAAAGTATTTCTGAGCCTGCCCATAGAAATACCAACATTCTTCCACACCTATAAAATGAGCTGTGATGTTTACTAAGTGTTGACTTTGAAAGTACTGAACTTGTTGTTAAATACCTGTTAGGAGAACAGAGAACGCCAGCCAAGCACAATCTGTCACCCAATAATTTTCCAGGGAACTCAGATGGCAAGAGTGTTTGGACCTTAAAAGCTCTGATGACCTAGAGAATTTGTTTCCACTTTAATTATTCTGCAGGTAAAACAAGAGATAGATGTATCACACTGGATCTAATAGTAGGATGAGCCTAGTTATTGGCCTAAACCATGTCTTCTTGGCTCTTTGCATGAATTCCTGGGAGTAGGAAGACAGGTGCGCACAAATCTGTGTGGTAAGCCCCAGCCCCTGGTCCTGGTCCACCAGACAAAGCAGGTTGAGAGGTTTTCGGAGAAATGGCCCTTTCAGGACAATCATTAGGGCAACGCTCTTACCACCAGATTGACATACAATGGGTGGAAAACCCAAGAGAGGGTAGAGGAAAACAGGGGAAATAAAGTAGAAAAAGAACTGGAAGATGAAGTTGCAAAATTCAGTCTGATCTTGGCAAAACACGAAGGAAATCCTATGTCAGCCAAGGAGAGCCAACCTCCTGATTTGCTTTGCTGTCTGCTCTAGAGCCAGGAAAGCCCAAAAAGAGTGGGGTTGCCAGAAAACGTAGAAGTGATTCCTGAAGAGCACGGAAAGGAAACAAAACAGAACAGAAAAAACAAAAAACACGTTCTGATGGAGAAAATACCATCCTCATTGGGACTGATTTTATTCAGGGAAGTGACAGCGATGTAATTGTCTTTTTTGCATATTACCCTAACAGCACCGCAAACTGTGAATGGAGGCATGAGGTGATATTTATTGTTCTATCCCTTGCACAAAGTGTAACACTTACGAATGGTAGATGTTTAATACACATTTGTTGAAAGAATGAACACAACAAAAATGTCTGTTTAAACGGAAACACAGAAGGAGGCCAGGAGATGAGATGCGAATTCTTTGGGCATATATAATAACACTCATGTTTCTAAAATTGTATCCCTTTCTCATTTATCATTTCCTTCCTCTCACTGTTACTTCCTTATTTCCTTCCCTTCCCTTTGCTTGCCATACTTCTTTCTTCTCCCCTGATTCATTTCCTCCCTCCCTTCCTTCCCCTTCTTCCTCTCTCTCTCTCCCTTCTTCTCAAGCTGAGAGCAGGGATGCCAAAAGGGGCTAGAGAGGACCTTTCCAAGTTCCTCCCCTAAGCTGGTGGCAGATCTGGGTCACAGACGACTTCTTTTGTCACCCAAGCCAGGTGTCTCTTCACTACATCACAAATGCTCGCCCTAGTTTAGATATTCGTGCAACGGAAGAGAGCCAAGCTGTCACCATGACACCAGATGAAGATCTTGTTATGCTCTACTCGTTGCTCTAAAAGTAACACATCTAAAGAAATGAGTGGCCTTTCACACTCTGCTGTATCTCAGGCAGAGGAAATGCCTAACAGTGGAAATGTCACTAAAAGGACGGACATGATTGACAGGCAACAAATTCTGCTAATATGTGTCAAAAATTACAGTATGTATGGATTATTTCTAAAATTGACTGCTCTGAATTTCAGCTGTGATCTTGGACTTTGTCACACTTCAGCTCTATCTTTACAATACCAATTTAGAATGAGAATATGAAAAACCTGTCAGTTCATATTTGAGTATATAGCTCCAGAAATGCACTTATAGTTTTTTCAGATAAATCATGATTATTTTGCTATCATGTAGACATAGCCGCGATTCTCATTTTGTTTTTTGTATTGCCAAGTGATTATTTCAGAGAAGACGGGCATACTCTCAAAAGGTAGCCTCTCAGTAACCTGGAAACAAGTTCCTTAGCTACAGTCCTGCTCAGGAATATCAAAACGAATAATAAATACCCCTATAGTATTTCACAGAGGTAATGAGGGCAAATTAAGTGACATTCAATGCATAAGGGGAGTTTTTCAAGGGCCAATACAAAGCATTATCCATTTAAGTGGAGAGAAATGGCAATATTTGCTGAGGAAATAGGAAGCAGTATGAGGAAGTGACCAACTCTTTTTTCCCTCATGCATATTCTTACTTTTCTCTAGAACTAATGAGCCCTGACAGTGGCAATAGTGAATAATAACATCTGAAGTTCTATTCAAATTGTGCCATACTTCTGATTGTTTTTCTTTTGCGTTTGTACCTTTCATTTAAATTTACTTTCTTATATATGCCGCATATATTAGAAAGTGTGCTTTAGGGAACCTGTTTTAATTTTTTATTATTTTACCTTTAGCAACAATTACTATTTGATAATTTAATTCAAAGGATTGGAAGGGAAGAAGCTGTAGGCAGGGAGGGTTAATTTGGAGGCCACTAGCTTGTGAATCAGCTAAGTCCTTGGTGAGTGATAATTGAGAAAGTCTTAAATTATAAACAAGACACATAATATTGTTTTTAAAAATTCTGACCCAGTATTAGTCTTTAGTGGCTTCCTTCCTGCCTTCCTTCTTTCCTTTTTATTTCTTTCTTTAAGATTTTAAGAGAGAGAGAGGAGTGAGTGGCAATGGAGGGCAGGGAGGGCAGAGGGAGAGGGAGAAGCAGACTCCTTGCTGAGCAGGGACTCCAATGTGGGGTTAGATCCCAGGACCCTGGGAAAATGACCTGAGCCAAAGAGAAATGCTTAACACACTGAACCACCCAGGCACACCCCCTCTTTTCTTTTTTTTTTTTAAGATTTTATTTATTTATTTGACAGAGAGACACAGCAAGAGAGGGAACACATGCAGGGGAAGTGGGAGAGGGAGAAGCAGGCCTCCCTCCTGGCAGAGAGCCTGATGTGGGGCTTGAACCCAGGACCCTGGGACCATGACCTGAACCAAAGGCAGAGGCTTAACAACTGAGCCACCCAGATGCACCATTTGTCTGCTTTCTTTTAAAAGATTTATTTATTTATTTTAGAGGAGAGGGGCAGAAGGAGGGAGAAGAATCTGAAGCATGCACAGAACTGACACAGGGTTCAATCCCATGACCCCGAGATCATGACCTGAGCTGAAACCAAGAGTCAGACACTTAAATGACTGAGCCGCCCAGGCACCCCTTATTGGCTTTTAAAAAACATCAGTATTTTCTAAAACATCAGTGACATTTTCTAAAATATCAGCTATTATTTCCTAACTTCCAGAATTTTAGAACAAAAATTATATCTGATGAAAATATCTGGCCCATGTCCTTCAGTCTTCTCTGTCTGATAGGAAGTGTTGACTACAAATACAACAACAAAAAGAGAAAAGAGAAAGACAACAAAAAGAGAAAGCAAAATGAGCAATACAGAAAAAGTAGGTACCCGAAGACAATTTATTGATATAAACCACCTTTAGAAATTGTTCACATTACTTGCAATAAAGATACTATATCAAAGTTGAACCTTGAGTATCAGGAGAGAAGCTCCGCAGACTGGAAGGTGTTAGAAGATATTCTACGAATCGTGCATCATGGGAAAGTTGGACAAGATATTAGTGTGGGGTGGATGGAATCAGTTTCTAGGGTTTTGTTGGTTTTCTGGGAGTCTAACATGACCTCCCCAGGGGAGCTAATTTGTCATAAATCTCTCCATCGGACTGGGCATGGAAAAATGACACCTGGAGCATGAATGGATGTTTCCTTTGACTAAACAGATCTAGGGCTTGTTAATACACTTTAATCCGGGCTTTCCTAATGTGCATGCAGCATTACCTCCAGAGGCAGAACTATAATTCCATGCAGAAACTAGTGGAAATCCATTTCTCTTTGAACGGTACACTTACTAGGCTTAGATCAACTTGAAGCTAAACATTCTTCTTCCTCTAAAGTAAGAACTTCTAAATATACTGTATGTTGTCATATTGTGTTATTTAATTCTTTATTAGTTTCCTATAATTTGTTATATTGGTTCAGAATTTCTTTATTGGTTTCCTATAATGTTAAGCAATGCAGTTCACGTTAACTCTATACCAAATCACTTCTGGATTCTGTTTGCTTATTTATTTGTTTTTGGTTTTTATCAAATCCTTCAGTTTCAAATACTAAAGACTTTGAAACAACTTGTTAAACCATAGACCATGGGCTTATACTGCTTTGTGCATCCCTCTCCTACTACTGACTAGAAAGACATTCTTAGGCCACCTTGTTAAATAAACTCCTTCAGCTTTCTTATTTGGTAAATTAGGAGAGAGAAGTGATATTTGGACTCCTTGTTGATATGGTTGTGAGAACTTCATTACATTTCATAGCTCCTAATAAGCATAGTGTCAAACCTGTAGAAAACATTCAAGACATTAAAGGTTAGCTACTATAATTATTCAGTATATAAAACTTATTTCTCTTCTCCCAGTGATTGATCCTTATCATAAAACATGAATGGAGATTCAGAGGTGAAGTCAGCATGATGGTAGACTAGGAAACCTCCGACCTTATTCCCCACAGAGACACTGACTTAACAACAATATATGGTCCAGAGAGCCTTTGTGAGAGTTCCAGAAACCAGGTAAGATGACTCAGCACTCCAGGAAAGGACAAAGCCAGGAGCAGCCTTATGGAAATGGGTAAAAAATAAATAAATAAATAAATAAATTACTGCATTTCACCCATCATGGTCCTTCCCCAAAGCCAACACAGCTTGTTGTGACTAGAAGAAAACACTCAACTCAGTACTTCTTTCTTGGAAGCGAAAGAGAAGAAAGGAGCATACACCCACTGTTCAGCAGGGATGGGATCCTTTCACACTTGACTCAGAGTGCCCGTGTGGAAGAAGCTGACTTTCCAAGACTGGGCACCACTGAGAGCAAAGACGACCCCGGTGGCCTGTTGCAGCACTGAAAAACCTACAGAACCATAACAGACACCAGAAGGAACAAAAAATTCTAAGCTCCTGAAAAAGTAATTGGAAAATCTGTATGGTTGGGAATCTACATGAGCAAACACAGAGAAAACACATCCTCAGAAAATGTCTGAGAGCCCCTAGAATCCCTAGCCAGTCTTGTGTACAAAGCCAGTCCATAAAGGCTGGAAGAGGTAGATGTTTTCTCAAATACTCAAATGTCAGCACACACAAAAAAATAACGAGGCATATAAAGACTCAGAAATATAGCTCAAGGAAACAAAATAAATCTCCAGAAATTGACCCTGAAGAAACAGACTTCTATGAATTAACTGACAAAGAATTGAAATAATGATCTTACAGAAGCTCAACGAGTTTCAATCAAAAGAAAAAAGAAAAAGCCAGACAATGGCATGTGATGGTGAGAATGTAGAGAAATCAGAACACTTATACACTGTTGGTGGAAATGTAAAATGGGGCAGCTGCTGTGGAAAACAATATGGAAGGCCCACTAATAATTAAAAACAGAATGATCATATGATCTAGGAATCCCACTTGTAGGTATATATTTAAAAGAACTGAAAACAGGATCACCAAGAGATATTTGCATACCCATGTTCATTGTAGCCTTATTCTCAACCACCATGAGGTGGAAGCAAGCTCAATATCCATCACAAGCGAATGGATAAAGAAAATGTGATAGATACAAACAATGAAATATTTACTCTTAAAAGGGGTAGAAATCCTGTTATGTGCTACAATATGGACGAAACTTGAAGACATTAAGTGAAAGAAGCTAGTCACAAAGGGTAGTTAGTGCATGATTCTACCTATAGGTGATATCAAAATTAGTTAATCTCTGAGAAATACAAAGTGGAACGGTAGCTGCCAGGAGCTACAGGGACAGAGAGAAGGAGCGTTGCCTTTCAAAGAGTATAGATTTTTAGTTTGTAAAATGAAAAATTTCTAGAGATCTCTTGCCCAGCAATGTACTTACAGTTAACACTACTATACTGTATACTTAAAACTGGTTAAAATTTTAATTTTTTTTAAAGATTTTTATTTATTTATTTGACAGACAGAGATCACAAGTAGGCAGAGAGGCAGGCAGAGGGGGCGGGGGGGAAGCAGGCTCCCTGTTGGCAGAGAGCCCGATGCGGGGCTCGATCCCAGGACCCTGAGATCATGACCTGAGCTGAAGGCAGAGGCTTTAACCCACTGAGCCGCCCAGGTGCCCGTAAATTTTAGTTTTTTAAAAGATTTATTTATTTAGAGAAAGAGTGCATGTGCGAGTAGGGGGACAGCAGAGGAAGGAGAGAAAAAGATCTTAAGGAGACACTGTGCTGGGCATGGAGCCCAATGTGGGGTTTGATCTCACAACCCTGAGTTCATGACTTGAGCAGAAATCAAGAGTCAGATGCTTAGCTGACTGAGCCACCCAGGTGCCCCTAGATTTTTAAATTTTTATGTGCTTTTTAGCACAACAAAAAAGGATTTCACTTCATTTCAGTCTGGCTCCGATGGATGGCTCTTGTCCTCACAGCTTCACCATCGAAGAGGGACTGAGCAGAGCTGAAGTCCCAGAGAAGCACTCTGACTGCCTGGCACTGGGTCTACACCCGCCATTGGGTCTCAGAAGGTGCACAGCTGGGACCGGCAGCCTCCACTAGAATCCCTTTCTTCCCGAGGAAGTGCAAATGACTGAAGTGTGGGCATATGCTTGAGTAAGTATTTTGTTAGATCAAAATAAATTTGGAAAAAAGTCCTCTCTTCCTAGGGCTTACTAGTTAAGTGAAACAAAAAAGTGGGGATGGATTCTAATATTACTCCATGTGGCATTTCTGACAGGCATTTTTCACCCACGTATTATTTCCTTCAAAGAGAAAGTTTAAAACGGCCTCGTTTGAAGTAAATACTTAGTTTTCTATCTGGAAATGATCATGTTTTCCTTGAAACACTATACATCTATGAGTCCTGGGTTTAAAATTACTGCCTGTATCCTGTCCTTTTCTCCTCCTCCTAATCCTCCTTCCAATACACGGTTGAATTTTGCTTGTGATATTTTATGTCTCGGCATCTATTCAAGTAAATTTTGTTAACTTATTTCTCCACAGGAAGGAGAAAACCACATCCCCTCCTGGAACATGGGAGGATTTTATCTCATTTTATAGAATGTTTTATACAGCATTCATTTTAATCTTCCTTCATATGATGGATTGCAGATATCTCTCTTCTTATATAATGTCACTTTGGTGCTAAAGCAAAATGTGAACATTTACAGGTACCATTTCAAAAGAATTACATCCTGAGGGCACCTGGCTGGCTCAGTCAGTAGAGCACATGACTCTTGATCTTGGGGTTGTAAGTTCGAGCCCCACAATGGATGTACAGATGAGTTAAAAACAAAAATCTAAAAAAAAAAAAAAACCAAAAAACCAAAAACAGAAATATTTTCCATTGACTCAAAAATAATTAAAATAGCACTGGAGAACATAGCAGAAGGTGAGAGAAATCTTGATGGTGGGGAAAAATATCCCAGACTTAGCATTTTGGTTTATTTGACCAGGAGGGGGACAATCTGAAATGGTGAGCTGCACAGCCACCGGAGTGTGGTTGCAAGCCAGGGGTTTGCACGACAATACTGTGCACGCATACACCCCATGACAGGTGTTTGACCCAGGACATCAAGAGCTAATGTTACTCAAGATACTGATTTCTACATCCTGGAAACATCATCAAGGAGCTTGTGCGAAGAAAACAATGCCACACAGGACGAATCTGCAAATGCCTTTTTCATTTTCAACTCTGCCCTCTCAAAGTAGAATCTCCTGCAGCCCAGGGGACCCCCTTCTTCTCCCTGGTCATCCTAAGTGGCTGTGCCAGTGAGGCTGTTAGCTTACCCTTGATTTGCTACAGGTGGTGGTGAAAAGAGAAGTCATTTGTGAGTGCCATGAGGACACATCGCTCATGACTTCAGTGCGAGGTTTACCGATCACCACACACCAGGTACAGTGGCCCCGGTAGCCGACGTCTGGTTGGCCCTACATTTCCTTCTCCAACTTGTAGATGTGGCCGTATCTGCAGCTGCCAACCACCAGGCTCTTGACGCCCGGTTAGGGTGGGAATTGCTTGCTCATAAGAAGCAACTGATAGGGGCGCCTGGGTGGCTCAGAGGGTTAAGCCTCTGCCTTCAGCTCAGGTCATGATCCCAAGATCCTGGGATCCAGCCGCCCGTCGGGCTCTCTGCTCAAAGGGGAGCCTGCTTCCTCCCCTCTCTCTGCCTGCTTCTCTGCCTGCTTGTGATCTCTGTCTGTCAAATAAATAAATAAAATCTTAAAAAAAAAAAAAGAAGCAACTGATAAATGATAAGTCATAAGAACATCTCTGCAAAAACCTAGCCATAAATATGACCAGCAGATAGGGCTCCCCACTGCTTTTCTCACAAAGAAATTTAACATTCTATTTCAGGGGAATAAAATGGGATCTGGGCTTATCAATTCTAGCAATTTATGCTTTTGTGTCATCAAGCCTCCCCCCACTCCTTTTTTTTCCCCTGAAAAGTGTGTAGAAATTTAGTGGACTATCTCAAGCACCATTATTAGTTTCCTCCTGGCTTTTTTCTTCTAGTTCTGTCTGTGCCTTCATTCCAGGAGCACTGTGAAAGTTTTCCTCACCCTTCTTCACCCAGAGCCCCTCGTGCAGCATCACGGGGTCCCACCCTCATTCAGTACAACTTAGACCAGTTACCGAGCACCGCTGACTTGCACGACGCCCAGCAGAGGGAAGAGGACACGCGGAGGAAAACCCGAGCCTGCAGCGCTGTACCGTGGGATGAAAACCCAGCGTCTCCGAGTCAGCCAGAGGATGGGGAGGAGTCTGTGAGGAAGGCTGAGCCCCGAGCTAGCGGATTCTTGAGTGACAGGTAAGGATTAGCCAGAAAGATGGGCCTCCAGGCAGAGGAGGAAAAGAAATCCTAACAGGTGGAATAGCATGGCCAAATACTCGGAGGTTTGAGGGCTTTCAGCCCTGAAAAAACTGAATACAGACCGTGGATGGGAAGTAAGTGATGTATGTGCGCGTGCACGCACATGCGCGTGTTCACACACGCGTAGCATGTGGTGGGGGGAGACACCCTGGAAGAGGAGTCTGCGACCCTAGAGGTCCCCTGCCTCAATATGATGCTCAAATGTTTCCAGGGCCCAGGCAAACAAGGAATATGGAAACCCTTCTCTCCTGAACATGAGCATCAAACAGGAGAAAAACAAACAGAACCAAGCATGTGACTGCCTTTATATAGGCATAAATCTAGAGACAGATGGAACAAGTTGACGACTGAGATAGAGGGGCAATTTTTAAGCCCCTCTTGTCCTAAATCTTTACACGGCGGCTTCTTCTTTTATTATTACTGCTATCAAAATTCCTTTGAAGTGCTTCACATTTATACTGCTATGTTAACCCCAATACTCCATGAAAAATCCAAATATAGACAGACTCCAACTTAAAAATACATTAAGTCCCCAAACTCCATTTCTAAGTTAGCTGTTTTATTCAGTGTGTTCACTCATAGAAGCAGTGTTACAAAAAGCAGCAAGCAACACTACCCTCATTCATTCACTGCACTGGGAAAGGCTCCCTCTTTCTATTGCAAAGTTCCATGGGTTTTGACAAATTAATAATGTGATGTGCCCACTGATGAGGGAGCAGGAGGCTGGCTGAGAAGGGAGCAGGGGCTGGCGCCTTGCACCCCCTCTCCACCCACTCCCCTTGGTAATATGTGTGACATTTCACAGGCACCCCTGACTGCCCTAAGGAAGAGCAAATGGTTATCTTGCAGAGATCACAGTCCTGCAAGGCAGGAGTCTCTCTTGGTTTACAAATGTCCTTGAGATTTACAACAAAGAAGTTACCTTATCAATAGCCCAATTTCCAAAGACACATAACTCAGTTCCTCAAGCCCTAACGTCACCCTCCCCTCCATAAAAAAACCGAAGGAGACGGAGGTAGAAGGAAAAGTAAATAAAGTTAAATTTCTTTCAAAACCTAAATCTCACTCACAAGGACGCTTGATAGCAGGAATGTAACATTCCACCAGGAGACTCCCAATTGTCTTTATGTTAGTGCCTCATTAGAGGGAAAGTGGCCTTGGCTTGATAGTAACCAGGCCTTCAATATCCTGACAGTCTTCTTTGCCCCAATAGCCTTTTCTGAACACCCCTTTGTCCACACCTACCCAACTCCTGTGTATATAACCAGACACTCCTCACAGGCTCGGGGCAGCCGCATCTCTGCCTGCCCACGGGTCCTGTCCCCGTGCTCTAATAAACCACCTTTTTGCACCAGAGAAGTCTTAAGAATTCTTTCTTTAGCCGTCGGCTCCGAACCTCACCCCACTGAACCTCACCTAGGTTCGAGAACTTCATCACCCACCATTACAGAATCATACAAAAGAGTTTCCTTGCCCCCTCAAATGCCCTTTGCTTCACATATTTAATCCTCACCACACCCTGAACTACTGGTAATCCTGATTTACCTTTTCTATAGTTTTACTTTTTCCAGAGTGCCATATAGATACAAACCATCCACATGTAGTCTTTCAACTGGCTTCTTTCTCCTAGCAATGTGCATTTAAGAGTCTTTAATCTCTCTGTATGACTTGACAATTCTTATTTTTAAAAATTATTAAGAGCAGTTTTAGTTTACAGAAAAATGGAGCACAAAAGACAGAATTTCCCATATATCTCTTCAACCCCCCTCCCCCCACAACAGTTTCCCTATTAAAGTCTTGCCTTAGTATAGTACATTTTGTACAATTGATGAGTTGGTATTGATACCCTTGATGTTGAGCCCCTTGATGGCTCATTTTGGCATTGATACTTTTTTCCCCCTTAGGCAAAGAACTTTATTAACCTTATTTCAAACTGTGTTCCCAGGCTTCTTCAGCTTAATTAACTGCAGAGAATGAATTGTGTATAAGCACAAACTGAAAAGAGCTGCACGCCTTGGGCTTAAAAATATTAGAGATCTAGATTTTGTCAGATTCATGAACAAAATTTTAAAAAGCAGGCATAATACTCTGGAAAAGAGCATAGAGTTTCCTCAAGAAGTTGAAAATAGAGCTACCTTATGACCCAGCAATCACACTACTGGGTATTTACCCTAAAGATACAAATGTAATGATCTGAAGGGGCACGTGCACCTGAATGTTTATAGCAGCAATGTCCACAATAGCCAAACTATGGAAAAAGCCTAGATGTCTGTCAGCAGATGAATGGATAAAGACACACACACACACACACACACATACACACACACACACACAATGGTATATTATGCAGCCATCAAAAGAAAAGGAATCTTGCTATTTGCAATGAAATGGATGGAACTAGAGAGTATTATGCTGAGCGAAGTAAGTCAATCAGAGAAAGACAATTATCATATGAACCCCCTGATATGAGGAATTTGAGAGGCAGGATGAGGGCCTTGGGAGGGGGTAGGGAAGGAAAAAATGAAACAAGATGGGATCCAGAGGGAGACAAACCATAAGAGACTCTCAATCTCACAAAACAAACTGAGGGTTGCCAGGGGGAGGGGGGTATGGAGAGTGTGGTGGGGTTATGGACATTGGGAAGGGCATGTGATATGGTGAGGGCTGTGAAGTGTGTAAACCTAACAATTCACAGACTTGTACTTGTGGGGCAAATAATACATTATATGTTAATAAAAATAATTAATATAAAAAGGAGCCATGTATAAACTAGCAGCTCCCAGAAACTTTTTCAAGTTTTATCTTCAGAACTTGACTCAATTCGGTTTGCTTCATTCTTGGAAGCTTCATCACGATTCTCCACAAGATCTGGAACGTCATCACCTTCCTCCTCTCCGGCAGCAAGTGGGGCTTTTCCGTCCACAGACTGTGTGGGCAGAACTTCAGCCAGTCTTCTTCAGCTAGTCAGACTGTCTGCACCAATTTGGTTTAAGACAGTGGGTAGCGTTTCTGTCAGCTGCTTTGTCTCAGCATGGCCCAAAATGGTGAAAGTGTTCGTCACCGGCGATGCCTGAACTTTGGGGTTCTGAGAGTGGATCTCTGTTCCTTGGTTTGTGAACATATTCACTTCTTCAATACCAGACATACTGTTTACCCCTAACTTCTTTAAGGAGAACTGAAGTTTTTTTTATCATCCACTGTAGCTGTTCTATGAACCACCTTCTTCAGGCAAGCAGTTTCTTTCCCACCAATGCACACTTGTGCTTGCAGTTTGGAGTTTATCTTGGTTCATGGTAGTTACTTTCATCTTGTTGTTGTGGAAATGGGATACCGCAGGGGGAATGGGGTTGGCGCTCAGGGGGTCTCGGGACCAGCTGAGATGAGGTGTTGGTACTGATACATTTTTTAAAAACTAAAGTCCGTAGTTTATATCAGGATTCTTTTGTTATGTTTTATACTCTATGGATTTTGAAAAACGCATAATGACATATATCCAGCATTACAGTACCATACAGAACAATAATTTCACTGCTTTTAAAAATTGCCTATGCTGGGCTCCTGGGTGGCTCAGTTGGTTGAGCAACTGCCTTCGGCTCAGGTCATGATCCTGGAGTCCTGGGATCGAGCCCTGCATCGGGGTTCCCTGCTCAACGGGAGGGAGGCATGGGGGTCTGCTTCTCCTTTTGACCTTCTCCCTCTCATGCTTGCTGGTTCTCATTCTCTCTCTCTCTCTCAAATAAATATATAAAATCTTTTTTAAAAATTGCCTATGCTCTACCTATTAGCCCTCTCACTCTCCCTATGAATGAACTCCCCCCTCCCCACCCAGCAACCAATGATCTTTCTACTGTCTCCACAGTTTTGCTATTTTCAGAATGTCATTAGTTGGAATCATTCAGTATGTAGCCTTTTCAGATTAGTTACTTTCACTCAGCAATATGCATTTAAGTTTCCTCCATTCTTTTTGTGGTCTGACTGTTCATTTTTTCCCCAAAAGATTTTATTTCAGAGAGAGAATGTGTACCTGCATGCACACATGCAAGCCTGAGTGGGAAGAGGGAAGCAGATTCTCCACTGAGCAGAGAGCGTGATGAGGGGCTCGCTCCCAGGACCCTGGGATCATGACCTGAGCTGAAGGCAGACACTTAACCAACTGAGCCACACAGGTGCCCCTTGATGGCTCATTTCTTTTTAGCAATGAATAATATGCCATTGTGTGGATGTACCACAGTTTACACCTGTTGAAGCACATTTTGGTTGCTTCCAAGATGTGGCAATTATGAATAAAGTTGCCATATATATCCATATGCTGGTTTTTGTGTGCACCTAAGATTTCAGCTCAATTGGGAAAACACCAAGAAGAATTTTTGCTAGATCTTATGCTTAAACTACATTTATTTTTGTAAAAACCATCCAAACTGACTCTACCTCTTTGTACTCCCATCAGCAATGAATGATAATTCCTGTTGCTCCATCTCTTTACCAGTACTTGGTGTTGTGATTATTTTGGATGTTAGTCATTGTAAAAGGTATGTGGTGTCTTAATTAGCAATTTCCTAAGGACATGATGCTGAGCACGTTTTTAGAATATATTTTATTCAAGTAGAATTGTCGCACAATTTAGAGCATATTTTTATAGGATTATTTGCAACTTGTATATCTTCTTTTGATGAGGTGTCTATTCAGATTTTTTGCCTATTTTGTTAATCAGTTTTTTTTTCTTACTGTGTTTTTAAAATTCCTTGTATATTTTAGATGTTTTATCTTACAAATGTTTTGCAAACATCCCAAGTGTGTGGCTTTTCATCTGCTAATATTATCTTTCACAGAGCAGTTTTACATTTTAAATAAGTGCAACTGTTTTTTCCTGAGTCATGCTTTTGGTATTGTATCTAGAAAGTCCCGGTCAACCCCAAGGTCACCTAGATTTTTTTATATTATTTTGCATTTTAAATGTAGGTCATGATCCATTTTGAATTAATTTTTGAGATTACAACATTTGTATCTAGATTCCATTTTTTGCATGTGGATGTCCAGATGTTCCAGAACCATTTGTTGGAGAGATTATCTTTTACCTCTTTGTCAAAGTCCAGTTGACTATATTTGTGGTTATCAATTTCTGGGCTTTCTAATCTCTTCCATTCCATTGCTCTATAGAGCTGTTCTTTTCTAGTACCATAGACTATCTTGATCATTATAACTTTATGTCAGATTTTGAAATGAAGTAGTGTGAATTTTCCAACTGTGCCCTTCTTCAGTCCTTCAGTATTATATTGGCTAATCTAGGTGTTTCACCTTTCCACATAAACTTCAGAATCAGTTTGCCAATACCTACAAAATTGCTTATTGGGATTTTGGGTGAGATTGAATGGATTGAGTTAAGAATAATGGATATGGTAACAATACTGACTCTTCTAAATCATGAACATGGGGGCACCTGGGTGGCTCAGTGGGTTAAAGCCTCTGCCTTCGGCTCAGGTCATGATCTCAGGTCCTGGGATCCAGCCCTGCATAGGGCTCTTTGCTTGGCAGGGAGCCTGCTTCCTCCTCTCTCTGCCTGCCTCTCTGCCTACTTGTGATCTGTCTCTGCCAAAGAAATAAATAAAATCTTTTAAAAAAAATCATGAACATAAATCAGCTTTCATTTGGATCTTGATTTTATTTTTCACCAATGCTAAATAGTTTTCTGCATAGAATTCCTGTACATATTTTGTTAGTCTTCTACATTTATTTGGTGCCATTATAAACAATATTTTTGGTGCCATTATAAACAATATTTTTTTAAAGTTCAGATTTTAATTTTTCATTGCATATTGATTTCTGTATACTGACCTGGTATCCTGAAACCTTGCTTTATTTGCTCAGGAGTTCCAGAGTTTTTTTTTTTTTCCTAAGAGTTTCCCAGAAGACTGAGGATTTTCTAGATAAATATCTCTGAGGGATGCCTGGGTGGCTCAGTCAGTTGGGCATGGGCCTTTGGCTTGGGTAGTGCTCTCAGGGTCCTGGGATTGAGTCTCGTATCAGGCTCCCTGCTCAACAGGGAATCTGCTTTTCCCTCTGCCCCTGCCCCTTGCTTGTGCTCTCGCTCTCTCTCTCAAATAAATTCTTTTTAAAAAATCTGTAAATAAAAACAGTATTATTTTTTCCTTTATAATCTGAATAGCTTTTTATTTCTTTTACCTATCTTATTGCACTAGCTTAAACTTCCAGAATGATGTTAAGAAGGAGTGTAAGAGAGGATACCTTTTCTTTGTTCCTTATTATGGAGGTAAGCACCACATTTCTCACCTATTAACTATAAATTTTGGAAATACTCTTCTAAGAATTTTTAAATTTTTTAAAAATCTTTTTTCCCCAAAGATTTATTTATTTATTTGACAGACAGAGATCACAGGAAGGCAGAGAGACAGGCAGAGACAGAGGAGGAAGCAGGCTCCCTGCGGAGGGGAGCCCGATGCGGGGCTCAATCCCAGGACCCCTGGGACCATGAGCTGAGCCGAAGGCAGAGGCTTTAACCCACTGAGCCACCCAGGCACCTCAAGAATTTTTAATTTTAAGTGATCCCTATACCCAACATGGGGCATGAACTCACAACCTGGAGACCAGGAGTCACATGCTCTACCGGCTGAGCTAGCCAGGTACCCCTAGATATTCTTTATAAACGTGAGAAAAGTTATCTATTCTTAATTTGCCAAGTTTTTATTGTGAATGCATGTCATATTTTGTCATAGGCTTTTTCTGCAGAAACTGATATGACTGTACAAGTTTTATTCCTTAACCTATCGATATGGTGATTAACACTGATGATTTTCAAATGTGAACCAGCCCTTCATGCCTGTAATAAATTGCCGATGGTTGTTGTTTTATTTTGTTTTTGTTTTCTTTCTCATGTTTACCCTGACTCATGTTTTCCGTGCTTCCTGGATTTGTGGTTTGGTGTCTGTCAATAACTTTGGCAAGTTCTAAGCCATGAATACTTGAAATATTTTTTTGTTCTGTTCTTCTTCCTGCTTTTGACACTCCAGTTACACATAATTTACAGATTTTGATATTGTATGTCTGTTCTTAGATGATGAGTTTATTTTTCTCTTTGAATTTAAGTTTGAGAGGTATCCACTATCGACAGATAAGCCACTAAAGATTTTCTTCTTTTCTTTTTGTTCTTATTTTTTAAGATGTATTTATTTGAGAGAGAGAGAGTGCAAGTGGGAGGGGGAGAGGGAGAGAGAATATCAAGTGGACTCCATGCTGAGCAGGGAACTGGATGTGGAGCTTGATTCCAGGACCCTGAGATTACAACCTGAGCCGAAACCAAGAGTCAGATGCGTAACCGACTGCACCATCTAGGCACCCTCCCTTTTTACTTTTTAAAATTTTATTTATTTAAACTAATCTGTACAAGCAACATGGGGCTCAAACTTACAACCCTGAGATCAAGAGTTTCATACTCTTCCAACTGAGCTAGCCAGGTGTCCCTGCAGGTTTTCGTCATTTCTGATACTGTTTTTTGTTTGTTTCTAGAATTTACTTTTGATTTTTTCTTAGCATTTTCATCATTTTGCTTACTCTACCCATCTACATCCATTCTTTCATATTGTCATTTTCCCCCACTACCACTGTTAACATATTAATCATACTTATTTTAAATTTCCTTTCTAATAATTCCAACATCTGTGCCATATGTAATTCTCATCCTGATATTTGTTTTATTTCTTCAGACTGTTTTCCCTTACCCTTTATCAAGCCTTTCCATTTTGTGTTGACATTTGGACATGTTGTATCAGGTAATGGAAACTAAGGTAAACAGGCATTTAGGGTGTATACGTGTGTGTGTGTGTGTGTGTGTGTGTGTGTTTGTGTGTGTGTGCACGTTTTGTTTTTTGTTTGCAATTAGTGTGTTTTTATGTTAATCTTGCTAGGGGTGTGCCTGTGCTTAATGTTTGGTGTAGCTGTAGTTGCGAGACATTTATAACTCTTATAGCTTACTTTTTTTCCTCTTCTTGAATTTTGGTTTCCTTGAGTATACCTTCTCGGGGGGGGGTCTGTCTTGTGGCTCTTTCAACTGTTATCCACTCATCATACTGGAGCTCTGTTGGGGAAGCAGTAACATATGGGAATGGGAGCCCTATTCTACAGTTTTTTTGCTTAAATCTAAGTCTTTGAGTGGCCCTGTGTATTGTGGCCTTTGCAAGAGTTTCTCCAGTGGTATAGCTTTCCACTCACCCACTCAGCTTCATATTGCCTTCCTTGGTTGCATCATCCTCACCTATTTCCTTGAAGCCCTGAATCTTGTTGACTGTGCTCCCTTGTCCCCATCTCCTCAAATGCCTTCTATGACAAGGAAGAGTGGAGGAAGCTGGGATGAGAGTAATTCCCTCTTCTTAGCTGGGGTAAGTCTTTGGAAAGTCCCCTTCCCTGTAGAATTTTGTTATGAAGAAGGCTTAGAATAGATTTTGCAATGGTTACTCTTCTCTTTTCCTTGCCAGAGCCAGGAGGGGATGGTTATTGAATCTCACCATGACAGTCTGATAAGGCTCTTAGAGACAAAGACCATAAAAGTGTAGAGAGTGTCCTAAGACTGTGGCCCTCCAAGAATTTCTCACCCTCATGCTAATCCACACCCAGCCCCTGCTGTTCGTCAAAGTTGCTATTTACATGTGCCTACCAGTCATGGTTCCATTAACTTCTTCTCCAGGTAAACAGATCTTGGATGTGTCTCTCTGGATATGCTTGTCTATTCAGATTTTGAGGTAGCAGTTTGCTCTGTGATCTTAGTCCTCTGACAGGCCCAAGAAAAGTCATTAATTTTCAGTTTATCCAATTTATTCTTGTAAGAATAAGACCAACAAAGGGCAAACATTTCTATGTATAGACTAGGATACTTTTTTCTATGGAAGTCAAATATAAAATATGTCTTATTCTAGTCTGTTCACAAAATTAATATTCAAAGTTAAAATGCTTTTAGGAAGAAAGTTTTATGTCTGAGAACACATAAGGCAAAAGTACACTTGCACTAAACTTAAGCCACTATAATTGTGTCTGTTTGAATTTGGTTCCAGCAAACATTTATATGCTTTAGACTGTGTGTGAAAGTGCCACTGTGCTCCACCAGACTCAGGGAACTGACATTCAGGTATAGATAGACCAGCAAATAAAGAATATAGGCTATAAAGAAATATAAGCATGATGTTACAGGAAAAGTAAGATGATGCTCAATATAAAAATGCAATTTCAGGGTCAATTTTCCATGCATTCATTTCCATGCAATTTCAGGGTCAATTTTCCATGCATTCATTTAGTTCTAAGCACTTCAAAATGTTCTCAGTAACGGTGTTTGTTCCCTGCAGACCATGTGACTTTGGAAGATGTAAGGGACATATGTTAGAAGGAGTTCTGCACATAAATTACATTAACATCAGGGTTAATCCCCATTTCCCTCATCAACTCAGTGAAAAACATCTCTAATATTGACATTTCCCTATCTTCTTATGGTCTAGTTTTTGATAGGAATACACATGTAATTCTCAAGAAAAGTACATGGATTGAAAGATCACAGCCTTAAAATGGGCAAAACAAAACAAAAACTATTATTGCATCCTTGAAAAACAAAACGCAATCTTTTGTCTCAGAAAGCAGAGACAGGCACTCTATAAAGAATAACAGAGTCACCTGATAGGCACCAGGACCTGCATTGCCTAGCAACCTTCTGTGATTTGCATTAAGTCAGCAGGCTCCATGGTACCAAGCATAAGGAAATCTCTGTACTATTCTTCAAAATATTTATTAATTTTTTGGCTTCTGAAGTTGGTACTCACTTATATCCCTTATTGTCCTCCTTGGCTAGGCAGGAATTAATATGTGGACCTCCTTTGTATTTTGACAACACAGACAGACCACTTGCTTACAAAAAAATGCTAAAACTCTGAGCTTTCAGGCCACTTAATAAAACTCATTTTTCTTATGCTCCCATTATTTTTCCTTTTCTCATACCCTCACCTTGAACACAATATATACCTCACTTATACACCACACAAGGTTTCTGATTTTTCTGGAAAACTTAACAAAAGTATTTCTTAGTTTTATAGTCTGTAAAAGGCTGAGGAAGACTAGAGCCTAAAAGAAAATACTTTAGTACTACCATAATTCTTTTATTTTTTATTTAGTTATTTTTACAATGGATATTTCTTTGTTAAGTTAATTATATTTTAAGATTTTATTTGTGTATTTGTCAAAGAGAGAAAGAGAGTGCACAAACAGGGGAAGTGGCAGGCAAAGAGAGAAACAGACTCCCACTGAACAAGGAGGCCAATGCCGGAGTTGATCCCAGGAACCTGGGTTTATGACCTGATCTGAAGGCAGATGCTGAACCAGCTGAACCACCTAGGCATCCCCTACCATAACTTTTTAAAATATTTTTTAAAATTTGGGTACCTGGGTGGCTCAGTTGTTAAGTGTCTGCCTTCGGCGCAGGTCATGATCCCAGGGTCCTGGGATGGAGCCTCACATCAGGCTCCCTGCTCAGCAAGAAGCCAAGTGAGTTGGGGGAAATCGGACAGGGAGATGAACCATGAGAGACTGTGGACTCTGAGAAATAAACTGAGGGTTTTGGCGGGGGGGTTGGGAAGGCCTGGTGATGGGTATTAAGGAGGGTGTGTATTGCATGGAGCACTGGGTGTGGTGCATAAACAATGAATCTTAGAACACTGAAAAAAATAAATTAAAAAAAATAAGAATAAATGTAAAAAAAGGAAGTCTGCTTCTCCCTCCCCCACTTCCCCTGCTTATGTTTCCTCTCTCATTGTGTCTCTCTCTGTCAATTAAATAAACAAAGTTTTTTAAAAAGTACTTTTTAAAATTTACTTATTAGGTAATCTCTACTCCCAATATGGGGCTTGAACTCGGGACTCTTAAGATCAAGAGTCACATAATCTTCTGACTGAGCCAGCCAGACACCCCAGTACTACCATAATTTGAAATGGAAAACAATACCCCTTTCATGAAGATGGCACTGGAGGTGAAGAAGGAAGCCCTGGTCCCTCCCAAAGCTGAAGCCAAAGTAAAGGCTTTGAAGGCCAAGAAAGTGGTGCTGAAGGGCATCCACAGTCACAGAAAAACAGAAGATCCACACATCACCTACATCCCCATAGCCCGAGATGCTGCCTCTCCAAAGGCAGCCCAAATATCCCTGAAAACGTGGCCCCAGGAAAAATAAGCTTGACCACTATGCATCATCAAGTCCCCCCTTGACTACCAAGTCAGCCATGAAGAAAAGAGAAAACAACAACACACTTGTGTTAATTGTGGATGTCAAGGCCAACGAGCACCAGATCAAACAGGTTGTGAAGTTCTGTGACATTGATGTGGCCAAGATCAACATCTTAAACAGGCCTGATGAAGAGAAGGCACACATTCAACTGGCACCTGGCCAGAATGCTTTGGATGTTGTCAACAAAACTGGAATCATCTAAGCTGAGACCAGTCTGCTAAATCTAAATCTAAATTTTTCACCACAAAAAGATATAAAGATAAAAGGGAAACAATAAAAAAATAAAAATAACATCTTATTTTTATTCTTTAGGGGACTACCACTTGTTCTTTTTCACTAAACCAACAACCAAAAAAGACTGAGAGATAATGGGCCCAAATGGAAGACTTACCAGAGTCCCCTTCAGAAAATAAGCAGTGGTATTTCAGACTCAGCTTTCACGCCAAGTCCTGCTGCCAAACAAGCAGTGTTCCTTTCCTGCCCTCTCTCATTGCTCTTTCATTAAAAAGTGCAAAATTTAAGAGGACAAAAGTTTCTTACAATTCTTGACACACTGTATTCCTCTCCCCATACATTCGCTATCTTTAATGGCCTTTAGAATGTCTCTGTATCGGGGCGCCTGGGTGGCTCAGTGGGTTAAGCCTCTGCCTTCGGCTCAGGTCATGATCTCAGGGTCCTGGGATCAAGCCCCACATTGGGTTCTCTGCTCAGCGGGGAGCCTGCTTCCTCCTCTCTCTCTCTGCCTGCCTTTCTGCCTACTTGTGATCTCTCTCTCTGTCAAATAAATAAAGAAGAGCAAACTATACAACCTTTATTAAAAAAAAAAGTCTCTGTATCTCTAGCTTCCCCTTTCTAAATGCTACAACATGAAACTTGAGTGGTTTCCAGTGGGAGACCTTAGCCTTGTCCTGCACGCACTGGCTGGCTAGCAAGTATAATTACAGCTGGGACCAAGGCTGGCCTTGGCTATAGTCAAAGTTCAAGGCTGTCATACTTGAGCTCCATCTCTCCATTGGTAAGAACACTAGAGACAGTAAAAGATGAGAAAATAAGTCTTTACTTGCCCAGTTGCAGAGAGACATTGTTCTCTTCCTTTTTAAAGGGAATTTCTTGGTAATTATGAAAATGAAACCCTGTAGTTCTAGGTCTTTATGGCCTTATCAAGTATCTCCTGTGTCAGATGAGCTAACCATATCATCTGTTCTTCCTTGGAGAAGTGAGGGCACGTCTCCCCAAGTCAGAGCAGACTGGTGGAGGCAGTGGAATCGCTCCTGTTCTGTGGGGGATCAGAGCTGCCAGTATCTATGTCTACACATTCCCACTCGGTCCAATGGGGCTTATTTGAGGTAGATTTGAAGCATGCTTAAGAAATGTTAGCCTAGGGGCATCTGGGTGGCTCAGTGGGTTAAGCCTATGTTTTAGGCTCAGGTCATGATCCCAGGGTCCTGGGATAGAGCCCCGCATCTGACTCTCTGCTTAGCCGGGAGCCTGCTTCCCCCTCTCTCTCCGCCTGTCTCTATGCCTACTTGTGATCTCTGTCTGTCAAATAAATAAAATCTTGGGGAAAAAAAAGAAATGTTAGCCTAAAAATTTAGAGTACACTGTCTCCATCTGAGTGATTTTATCATTAAAAAGTTTTTGGAAGAGGGAACACAAGAAAAAAGCAGAGGCTAAATATACCAAATGTTCTCTGGGTCATTCTAGTATTTTCTTGTGAGAATAAATAAATGAATGTATGGATTATGGGTAACATACTGCTGAAAAATCTCTCTAGTCTTGAAAGCCACAGAAAAGAGGGGAACAAATGATCCACTTATTCTTTCATTTGGCATTCACTGATCATCTGAAGCCCAATGTCCAACACGTGATCAGAAATGCAAATGTTGAAAACAGCTTCTAGATGTTCAAGAAAGACACAGTCAACTGGGAACTAACATATGTTTGTCATAGCAAATTCTAGACGCTAGTTTAATGTGCTAGATAATTCCCAGGGATTATTAGATATCAAAAACTTTTACTCATACAAAATTACATATTTGGCTCTTCCCCACCTCATTCCCCATTATTCAGTTTATGCTATTTAAATCTGAAAAAAATCAAAGTATGTAAAGACATTATGTTTGGTAAGCACCCTGTAAGGAACATAGGTGAACTTGAACAAGGAGAACATGAGGCTTTCTCTCTTCCCACAAGTGAGCTAGAAATGGAACAATGAAGCAATTCTATACTATTGAAATCAAACACTTTATTTGAAATATCCAACAAATAGAGGCTATTATATTTTCTTGTCTTGAAATAGGTGCATGATTTCTTTTTTTTTTTTTTAAAGATTTTATTTATTTATTTGACAGAGAGAAATCACAAGTAGATGGAGAGGCAGGCAGAGAGAGAGAGAGGGAAGCAGGCTCCCTGCTGAGAAGCGAGCCTGATGCGGGACTCGAACCCAGGACCCTGAGATCATGACCTGAGCCGAAGGCAGCGGCTTAACCCACTGAGCCACCCAGGCGCCCCGGTGCATGATTTCTTCCACTTTCCATCTGGCTTGACATAAACAGACCCAACCCCAAATCTGAGAGAGACATCTTTGTCCCATAGCATGTCCTCCGTGCTCACGGCTTCCGCGGTGACCACTGCAACTCCCAGGGACTAGAATTGTTGACTGGGGCCATATTGTTGAAGGCACGTTGGCAAAGGGAAATAGCAATGGTGGGAGAGTCAATGAAGAGAACGTTGCTCTGCTATAGGTGGGTTGAACTTAGACTTTTAATTGAGGGCTTGAGAAAGGAGGGAATGATCCTCTGAGAATTTTTAATAAAATTTACCAGCCTGACTTCTGGTGACATGAGAGGGGTAAAGGATGGAATTTTTTTAAATGGCATCATACACATACTTCCAACCAAGATCATTTAATAAGGACACTTGCACAGAAACCTAAAGCAACAATAACAACAAACCAAAAAACAAACAAAGCCCTCCAACAAAACCACCACCACAACCACAACCACCACGACCCACGCTTCAACACTGGCCAAAACACATGAAAAACTAGTGTTCAAGGCATCATGCAATGAGACTGGGAGAAGAAACTGGTCAGCCAAACTACTGAGGAGGTGGATGGGGTAAATATGATTAAGAAGAGGCAACAGATTTCAAGAGAGGAAGCACTTAGACCAGCCAAGACTGTAAAGACCGATGAAGGGTGATGCTTTAGTTCGGGTTTTATTTTTTCATTTTTATGTGTTTTGTATCTGGTTTTGCCCAGACAGATGCTCCACATTTAAAGGTGAGATGGAGAGGCCCTAAATACAGTGCAATTTATAGCCCAAAGATCAGGAGATCAGGACCAGGAAAGAGGAATTTTTTTTTCAAGTGTATTTTATTTGACATTAGACTATATTCCCCAATTTCTCTCCATTGTGACATGTAGATGGCTTTAGATTGTTTTTGCGGTCACCCATGCTGAAGATTTTCAAAACACTAACTCTCATTTCTATAAGTTTTTGAGGAAAGAGGCATTTTTAAAAAATTATACACCGACCAGTGGGAGCTGTACTTGAAAGGGGAATACGGGGGCGCCTGGGTGGCTCGGTGGGTTAAGCCGCTGCCTTCGGCTCGGGTCCTGGTCTCAGGGTCCTGGGATCGAGCCCCGCATCGGGCTCTCTGCTCAGCAGGGAGCCTGCTTCCTCCTCTCTCACTCTGCCTGCCTCTCCATCTACTTGTGATTTCTCTCTGTCAAATAAATAAATAAAATCTTTAAAAAAAAAAAAAGTATTTAAGGGGAATACGGGTTCTGCAAGGAAGTTCAAGCCAAAGGAGTTGAATGCTAAAACGAACACATTTTCCCAGAAAGTTGCTGAGCTGTATTTCATTTTATCTTATACCGGATCTTTATAACCCAGACTGCTGTGGAGGAGTGCAAATTGTCCACTGAGTTGAGGTAGTAAATAACTCAGCCTGAATCCCAGTATGTCTTCAATTTTTCATAGTAGAGTTGAAAAGCAGATGTCGAAGAAGTAGTTATTTGGCTGTGTTTGGAGGATTTTCTTCTTAGCATTATCAGCGACCTCAGTAGGAAGAAAGTAATTTCACGAGCTAGTAACATTATTTAAATACACACACACACACACACACACACACACACACACACCTTACTTTTAGCATAAACACACAGGCACTCCCTCCCACTAAATGCTCTCCCATCTTTATGACATTAGTTTCCTCATTTATACCTGGGATTTTTGCCAAGCTTCTAGTGAAATAAGGCGTGTTTATGACTAAGACTGACTTTCACAGCTTCAAAAAACCTTTCAACTAGATAGTTGAGGAGCTTAACAAAATCTTCCTTCCCTAAAGTCACTATAATTCATGGAGATATCAGTGTCAGGCAATTTGAATTTCTTGTGGTTGTCAAGAGTTATGATCAGTAATTTATAGTTAGGGGATCTACTAAGAACACCTTTAGTTCTCTCTGGAGTTTGCCTAAAGACTAACTCAATTTTTTTGACCTCCTTTCATACCTTTAACCTTACGGTATCATCCTGTGAGGTTTTATATTATTTCTCCCAATGGAAAATAGAAAAGACTTCCATAGAAAAGAGCCTGATATTTAAAATGTTGACTGCTTCTTGGATACATGGTTTGGAAATACTTTCTCCCATTCAGTAGGTTGCCTTTTCATTTTGTTGACTGTTTCCTTCACTGAGCAGAAACTTTTTAGTTTGAAATAGTCCCACTCTTCATTTTTGCTTTTGTTACTTGGCTTTTGTATCATATTCAAAACTTCATTGCTAAGATCAAAGTCAAGGAGATTTTCCTCTATGTTCTTTGGTAGGAGTTCTGTGGTGTCAAGTCTTAAACTTAAGTCTTTAACACATTCTGAGTTGATTTTTGTATACAGTGTTAAGGATCTAATTTCATTCTTTTGCATGTGGATATCCCATTTTCCCAACACCATTTATCGAAGAGACTATTCTTTCCCCATTGTGTATTCTTGGCACACTTGGCAAAGCAAATACTACATAATCTCACTTGTATGTAGAATCTTAAAGTCAAACTTGTAGATTCAGAGTAGAACAGTGGGTTGCTAGGATCTGGGGGAGGGGTAAGGAAAATGGAGAGACGCTGGTCAAAGAATACAAACTTTCAATTATAAGATGAGTAAGTTCTGGGGAATCTAATGTACAGCATGGTGCCTGAAGCTAATAATACTATATCATATATTTGAAATTCACTGAAAGGGTAGATTACTTTTTAAGATTTTATTTATTTATTTGATAGAGACATCACAAGCAGGCAGGCAGAGGGTGGGGGAAAGCAGGCTCCCTGCTGAGCAGAGAGCCTGATGTAAGGCTCAATCCTAGAACTTGAGATCATGATCTGAGCCAAAGGCAGAGGCCTAACCCACAGAGCCACCCAGGTGCCCCCCGCCAAGAGAGTATATTTTAAGTGTTCATACCACACATAAAAAATGGTAAGTATGTGAGGTGATGAATATGTTAATTAGCTTGATTGTGGTGATTACTTCACAATGTATAGGGATATCAAACCATCACGTTATACTCCTTGAATATATATAATTTTCATTTGTCAATTATATCTCACTAAAACTAGGATAAAGTAAGTGTTCAGTGCTTTATAATGTTCCCATTTGCTAATGAGATCCAGGATTGCAATGTCACTAGCTATGCAATGTATTTGAATGTTAAAGTTTGCTTCAACATGCAAGGCCAAAATAATTTTGCTTTGATTTTGAACAGGTTACCAGCAAAATATTAATTCCCGGATAACTTAGCTAAAAGTTCAATTCCAGAAGAACTTCTGGAAACACTCAACCTGCTCTTATAACAGATTCTCCTTTTATTTTTTTTTTAAGATTTACTTATTTATTTTGAGAGAGAGAGAGAGAGAAAGGGAGTACAGGAGCATGAGTGGGGGGAGAAAATCTTGCCTGCAGACTCCCTGCTGAGTGAGGAGCCCAAGGTGGGGCTCAATCCCACAACCCTGACATCATGACCTGAGCCGAAATCAAGAGCTGGGTGTTTAACTAACTGAGCCACCCAGATACCCTCTTATGATAGATTCTAATAAGAAACACAAACATAAAACTCCTATAACCCTAAGCTTCAAGCACTACTTTGGAACTATAAGAAAAAATGGTAGTAAAAACAACACTACTGTATTTCCATATGGCTTCTCTACCAGGCCTACAAACTCTTAATTTACAGCCCTAAGATCAGCCAGGAAACTCTATTTCCTGATACTTATCATGGATTTTAAAATACTTTTATTGTAAAATTGATGATTAGTATAGAAAATTGAGAAAATGATAAAGAAGTAAAATAACCTAGAGTTCTATATTTTCCAGAGAACTTTATTTTTGTGTGTTTACTACAAATATTTAATGTCTTTTTGTCTTCACTATGTTACCTTGACCATTTTTTCATATCCTTAAGCATTCTGTAAAATCAAGTTTAATGTTTATAATGTTTTATTGTATTCTAGCAATACATAATTTATTTAACCATCTCACTATAGTTACAAACCTCTTTTTAACATTTTTTAATATTATAATGTGGTGCATGTACTGCAACATAATTCCCTGATTCACAGCAGATATATGCTTTATTAATATATTTATCTTTTTAGTCATCTACTATCCTTGTCTTGGCTCACCAACAGTCTCCATCATACTCTCTTAGAAACAGTGATTAGGGGCGCCTGAGTGGCTCAGTGGGTTAAGCCGCTGCCTTTGGCTCAGGTCATGATCTCAGGGTCCTGGGATCGAGTCCTGCATTGGGCTCTCTGCTCAGCAGGGAGCCTGCTTTTCTCTCTCTCTCTCTCTCTCTCTCTCTCTCTCTGCCTGCCTCTCTGTCTACTTGTGATCTCTCTCGGTCAAATAAATAAGTAAATCTTAAAAAACAAAACAAAACAAAAAGAAACAGTGATTAGGCAAAGGGTGTTAACATTACCTCAGTAGGTTAATCTAAGACATTTTGTGGTTTGACAGATGCTAGGAAAATAGGAGAAGAAATGCTCTTTTACCTCTAGAGTTGCTAAAGCAGAGAGGGTGGAACTCTGCAGCTACTGGGGGCCATGTTTTCTTCTTAAGAGGAAAACCATCTGAAGAATGAAGTCAAGTGAAATGATAGATGGAGTCCAGGACAGTCCTGGCATATTCTGGTTATTACTGCCTGAGCTTGGGCCCTGGATATTGCAACTCTTCCTTCAATCTTGTGAACTTCCTTAGTATTCTTTATAACTTTAGGAGCAGCCTCATTTCTACTTTTTGCTTGAATTATTTAGAGTTGGGTAATCATCACTTAAAACTGAAAAAAACTTATTTTGGTATCTCGTGATTTTTAAAAAGATTTTATTTATTTATTATTTTTTAAAGATTTTATTTTTTTTATTTGACAGAGGGAGACACAGCAAGAGAGGAAACAGAAGCAGGAGAGAGGGAAGAGAAGCAGGGGGAGTGGGAGAGGGAGAAGCACACTTTTTGCTGAGTAGGGAACCTGATACGGGGCTTGATCCCAGGATCCTGGGATCATGACCTGAGCCAAAGGGAGACGTTTAACAACTGAGACACCCAGGCACCCCTAAAGATTTTATTTTTAAGTAATCTCTACACTCAACATGGGGCCCGAACTCACAATCCTGAGATAGAGAATCACATGCTCCACTGACTGAGCCAGCCAGGTGCCCCTAATGATTTCCTCTTGAAGGCTGCTTTTTTAGGGGCAGACTTTACGGCTAAAAGAATAATAATATTTCACAGTTCTTCATATATACTCCAAAACTAAATTCCAGAAAATTAACATCGATATGTACTCCATTAGTAATGAACATATGCCACAGACCAGGTTTTCTTGAAAAATCCCCATATAATAATGCATCTGTGGGTTTGAGGCTGGTTATAACTCTGAATCTTCATTTTATTTATTTCACCAATAATTATAGATCAGCTGTTATAGTGTGCCAGGAATTGTCCAAAAATAAAGTATGAAGATGAAGAATACAAAAGCCAAATTTAAAAGAGTTCATGTCCAGTGGGGGAAGGAGAATATATCATCCAAATATATCATGAGGTGGTCCATGATATAATAATAATGTGCCTGAGAAGTGAGCAACCAGGAGGCTATCAGTACCCAGCCTGGCTTTGCAGGAGTGATAAAAGGTATAAAACCTCAATAGTATTTCTAATATAAGAAGTGTGGAGCAGGCATATCCATAGTAAAGATCTGAGAAAGCCTCAGAATCCCTAACAGAGTTAAAGGAGGGTATTTCTCTTGCAAAGCATTCAGGAAAATGACCATACAAAATGAGATGCATTTCTATACATTAAAATATCTGGAAAAAAATAAAGAAAGCAATCTTAACTGTAATAGCAGCAAAACCAATACAATACATAGGAACAAAGTTAACCAAGGATGTAAAAAAAAAATCCATACAATTAAAATAAGACACTGAGGAAAGAGGTTTAAAAAGACACAAATAAGTGGAAAGGTGGCCCATGTTCATGATTCAGAAAATTAATATTGTTAAAATGTTCATATTACCCAAAGTCATCTACAGATTCAATGTAACCTCTAACAAAATTCCAAAGGCATTTTTCACAGAAAGAGAAACAACCCCAATATTCCTATGAAACTACAAAAGACCCTGAAAATCCAGAGCAATATTGAGAAAGAACAAAAATGCTGGAAACACTGAACTTCCTGATTTCAAAATATATTACAAAGATACAATAATCACAAGAGTGTGGTACTGGCATAAAAAATAGGGACCGGGATGCATGGTGGCTCAATGGGTTAAGCTTCTGATTTTTGGCTCAGGTCATGGTCTTGGTGTCCTGGGACCCAGCCCCGAGTCAGGCTCCACACTCAGCGAAGAGTCTGCTTCTCCCTCTCCCTCTGCCCCTCCACTAACTCATGCTCATGCTCACGCTTTCTCTCTCTCTCTCAAGTGAAATAAATAAAATCTTTAAAAAAATAGACACTGACCAATGTCACAGAATTGAGATCCTGGAAATAAACACTTGCATATATGGTCAACTAATATTTGAGAAAGGAGCCAGTAATACTCAATGGGAAAAGGACAGTCTTTTTAATTAATGATGCTGGGAAAACTGGATATTCACATGTAGTAGAATGAAATTGGACCCATATCTTACATCAGTCACAAAAATTAACTTGAAATGGATTAAAGACTTAAATTGAAGATGTGAAACCATAAAACTTCAAGAAGTGAACATAGGGGAAAAGATCCTTGATATTGGTCTTGGCAATGACGTTTTGGATGTGACACAAAAAGCACAAGCAACAAAAAACAAAAACAAACAAGTGGGACCATGTCAAATCAAAAAGCTTCTGCATAACAAATGAAACAAAATGAAAATGGAACCCATGGAATCGAAGAAAATACTTACATACCATGTATTATATAAAGGATTAATATACAAGAAACTCCAACAACTTAAAAGCAAAACAAACAAAACAACAAAATCTGACTGAAAATATGCAGAGAACCTGAATAGATATTTTTCCAAAGAAGATATTCAAATGGTCAAGATGTGTATAAAAATATACTTAACATCCTTGTAGACATTTGCCTGAAGAATCATGAGATGCAACACAAGATTAGAAATGGTGGTGTGGAATGTTCCGGGTATAAGGGGCAATGACTCTCTTCTTTCCTTCTTAATGGTCCATGGTTCCAAACAGATAATAGACAACATTCAAAACCTCAACTGGTACCCCAAGAGAACATGCACATTATCTGAGAGAGAAATTACTGGGAGATCTGTAGATATCAAAGCAAGTTCAAGGGAATGATGTAACAGAAGGTGCATTTTGGACTTGCTTTGGGATTCAACTGAGTTTGTGAATTTCTCCTGATGGCAAGGTGAGAAGAAACAAACTTAAAGACAATACTGAGTAAGTTTTAACACTTTAGATGCCAGCAGGGGACCAACATAGAACAAGATGGAGATAAAAATGCTGTCTCCCCACCAATGACATAGTAGCATATGTGTGAGCCAGGAGATTAGACATCAATCCCAAAGAGTTGGAGTCCAAACCCCAAATTTTCCTTAAAACCTAAATGAGAACTCACCAAAGTAACGAGGCTTATCTGGATGGCACAATAAGATCCTAGTGATGACAATGTCATCATCATTACATCAGAGAGCACAAGGGGCTAGGGTAGAGTGTGCTGTGATAGAGAGTAATTTGTGGAAAGACAAAACTTACATTCTGTCACCTAATGCCTAAGTCTGTGGTCTATCAATTTACATCGCTATGTTTTCTTTAACCAAGTCTACTCTAAATAGAATATTGGATGGATGATTTTCTAGATTTTCATGTATTATTATAAATACCTACCCAGTACTATATAAAAATTAAAGATTTCAGGAGCACCTGGGTGGCTCAGTTGGTTAAGTGTCTGCCTGTAGCTCAGGTCATGATCCTAGGGTCCTGGGATTGAGTCTTAACATTGGCCTCCTTGTTCAGCGGGGAGCCTGCTTCTCCCTCTACCTGCCACTCCCCCTGCTTGTGTGCTCGCACTCGCTCTCTCTGTCTCTCTCTCTCTCTCTCTCTGTGAAATAAATAAGTAAAGTCTTTTTAAAAATTAAAGATTTCCTATATTTTACTAGCTGGAAAAATGTTACGGGCAAATTCTAAATTATGCTTTTTGGGAGTCAAATGATCAATAGTCCTTACTAATCGTCAATATAAAAAAATAAATGGATCACCTACAATAGTATAGGAATAGGACTTGTTTGTAATATAAACCCCTTCCAATGTTTACTTATGACTACTTGTTCTCTCTTTAAGGCAAATCAAGTTACTCCAGGAGACAATGATCACAGCCCCCATTGGATCCCACCTTCTGGTCCTTGGCCGTTCTCATAGCAAGCCAACTCAGGACAGGGTCAGTTCTATCTTCTAGTTTCTGCCCTTCCAGGTTATACACAGCTGTTATACCCCTTTCCCTGCTTACTGGTAATTTTTTTCCCCTTTAGCAAGAAGCAGGTTTTCTTCTGGAAAATATCCTGGAGAACTTGGTTTTTAAAGTTTAATGACTCTTACAAGAACTCGTGATTTATAACAACAACAACAACAAAACAGCTTCATAAACCAGTTACATGTTATGCACAATACAAATATTTAGGAGTACTGATCTCCTTAATTATCACTGTTTTCATCCCTTCTCTAAAATACCATTTTTCCTTTGAGAAGCCTAGCATGCCCTCTGTGAGGACATGGCTCACAAGGGTTGCAAGAAAATCTCTTATGCTTCCTTGTGTTGATGCACCACACCTCAAGAATGAACGTCTCCCCTCTTCTGACTGCCACCGCCTCAGAGTCACCAAGGTAATAAGAACACTCTTGATGACCTGCTCCCTTACTGATGGTTCCTTACTTCCATGCTTGAGACCCAATCATTTCACTCCTTAGCTTTTCCCAGAATGTAGCAACTACATTGAGGAATGCCTTCTCTTTCCCTCATTCTTGCTGTCTTCTTGTAGGAGTTTATGGTAACCTACCAAGTGTATTGTCCCACAAGGATGCAAGATCTTCTTTTTATGATCCTGTGTAGGTTCTGATGTTTAAAGATTAGAACTTTTATTTCAGATGACTAGAGAGGAAGAGATAGCCTGTGTTCACTAAAGTGATGGGTTCGTTGAGAAGGTTTTACATCCATTTGCAAGGGACAAAAGGCATCTTTATTTTGATTTGCTTTTTTGTTCTTGTTAAATAAGACTAGAAATAACTCACAAGATAATCATGGCCACTGTACTCCTTTAAGAAAGGAGTAGTCTGTTAACAATATATGATGGAAATAAGCAAAGGTAATTTATAAAGAAAAATGTATACTATTCTAATAATAATTACTGCTATCATTCATACTACCCTATCACATAATTCTCACTTTAAGTATTTAAGTAGATTTCCAGATAAATTCTACACTCCTTCAAGAAAGAGGAAGACTATCACGTGTTTTAATTTTATCTGGGATACCTACCAAAGGTCTTTTCATACAATGGGACTTTCATATATATGTATTGTAGGTATGTGTGTGTGTGTATGTATATATACATATATATACTAAATACGTCATAATATGGAATATATACATATATTATATCTCATGCATAGATCTAATATTTTCATACTTGGTGTAATTCTTATTTCAATAGACAATTTCTTTTTTCAGTAGGGAGAGAAAGCCAAATAAAAAGATTTAAAATCCTAGAGCCCCCCGTGAGACTTGGAAGCATCAATGGCACTATGAATTCCGAAGCCGTGTGCTAAGCAAACCCGCGGAAAGGGGTGAGCGCGGAGCCGCGGACTGGACTTGGCAGAAGAGCCCCCAGTGGGGTGGGGTGGGGGGCGCCCGGGGACAGAAGGACACTGGAGCAGGTGTCCTGATGTCTAGTGAAGACTCTCCCCGGGGCGGGAGGCAAATCCCTCCCTTTCCACATGCGGAAGCCGCGCCCGGGGCGCCTCCAGCCTCCCTCCAGGCGTCCCCAGCGTGGCAGACTCGGACCCTGAAGCCGCTGTACGACGGGCGCCCCGCGGTCCGGACGGGCAGGCCGTGGCGCTGCGGCAAGGGGAGGGCGCGAAGGCGGGACGGCGCCCTCTGCATCCCGCACGCAGCTCTCGCCCCCGGCCGCGTGGGACCTGCCGCCCGAAACAAGCGCGTGCCGCGCGGAAGCAGCCGTCGGGCGAGAGGCTGGGCCGCCGGCCTGGCCCCCGCGCTCATCGAGGCTCATCGAGGGTGACTGCGCGGCACTAATGCCGCGGAAGCAGTTCCCGAGGGAAGGACGCGACGGTGGCGGCGTGTGGTTTCCACGATTAGGCTTCCAGACCTGACCGAAAGGCTGGAGCGGGGCCGAGTCCCCGAGTCTCTGTGCCGCGGCCTGCGGAGAGGGGCTCGCGGCGCTGCCCGCGCGTTTGCGCATTTCTGCACTGTGGCTGCGCGCCTGTCCTCGGCCGTCCCGACCTCTCCGCCCGCTCACTCTCTCATCAGCATCCCATGCTGTGGCCGTCCGCTCGCCCGCGGACATTCTCCACCGACCTCTCGCTGACTCCGACACCCAGGACCCTAAACACCCTCCGAGCACGGGACGCCCTTCTCAACTGCCTTCGAAGCGGGTTCTCCTCCTCGCCTTTCCCTTCCCGCCTTCCGTCTCATTTCCGTGGCTTCATCTATGTCCGCCGAAGACCTTAAACTGCGTTGCACGGTACACAGTCTGGCCCCTTCAGGATCAAAAGTGAATTATCTTTGCCTTAGTTTCCCCCTTTGGTAAGAGGTCGGAGGATGCCTATAGGGAAACCAGGCAGGACATTAAACCAAATTCTTCCATAATCCACATTTTTCTTTCTTTAAAAAAAAAAAAAACAAAAACAAACAAACAAACAAACAAAAAACCATTTTATTTATTTGACAAAGAGAGAGAGAGCATGCGCAAGAGAGGGAACACAAGCAGGGGGAGTGGAAGAGGGAGAAGCAGGCTTCCCGCTGAGCAGGAAGCCCAACACAGGGCTCCCTCCCAGGACCCTGGGATCACAACCCGAGATGAAGGCAGATGCTTAATGACTGAGACACGCAGGATCCCTCAACCCACATTTTTCTAAATGGATTACTAAATGCATATTGCTAATCACATCATTTCGTGTATGCAAAACAAACCAAGAGAGGGAATCAAGATGTCGTTATCCACTGCTAATTACAGATTAGAGGATTAAGTTGGAAAGAATCTCACTGTAGGAAAATGGTAAAGGGGGAAAAAAAAATCAAGAAGCCCAATATTGTTACATTCAACAGAGACAACAAGAAAACAGTTTAAGCCTTTCTTCAAAGGATTTTAGAAGCAATTTGATGGATTTTTGCAATCCAATTAGCGGGGGTTTTCTGTTCATTTGTTTGTTTGTTTAATAATCAAAAGTTCAAACTCTACCATCAGTACATTTCTAAAGCAAAAGAACTCAGGGAATGGCAGAATCTCTCAGCACAGACGAAAAGAAAAGGGGCTCAATAGTTTTTATAGCAATGGGTTCCTTACCATGAAATTCTCGATTTCGGTCCCAGTTGTGCTACCTTCTGTGGACTATCCTCTACTCCCTCATGGTATTATAAGCTTTACACCAGAGCCATCTAGATAGGTGCACTTTCCCAATGTGACTCTGAAACCTTATTGGTCATGCTAAATTCATCTTAGCCTACAAAGTAGAATACATGTTCTTGTGCCACAGAAATGTATTTATTCATTTTTAGGTGTTTTGAGGGATAAATTATGTCACTGCATAATGCAACATAACAATTCCATGCCTCATTGTGCTCGCTATACTGATTGAACTTGTTCGCCAAGAGAGAGGTTTTGAAAGTTAACAGCTTTAAATCTCCAAACCCAGTCAATTTATATTATCTATCAAACAAACATGGTGTGGCCTGGAGAAGTCACAAGAAAAAAAATGGGGCCTTTTGCTGAAAATAAATAGCGTTTACATTTCTCTAAGTCTCCATCATTAAGGAATAAAATGATTCTTCTTTTAATTTAAACTAACAGTTTTAACTGGGAGAATAGAAAATAGAATTTTCCTACTATTTTTGAAATTATATTGGCATACCTCATCATTTGCTTGATTCATGTCCTATAACAATGTAGCTAGCCTGTCTAAAACTTCCAGTATTCTTCAGTTGATATGGAAATAACTAATCATGAATATTTACAAAAATGGGAATAATATTTCTTTAGGTGAGATACGATGAGCTCAGTTTTGTGGGAAAAGAACCAGAAAAACCCAGAAGAAAATATGATGTCGTTTTTTTCTGCTAATGCAGATAAATCTGTCCCTAATAAAAGTCAGAGTTTTATTGCAGAATGCAGTTGCAGATAATCGTTGTTGTGATGTAAATGATACAATTTATCTCACCGGGGAAGCAAAGGTAATTGAAGTCTTTAGATCATTTCCACATTTTAAGTATTCATTTATAGTTTTTTCCAAATGAAATATTTTACCCTGTGTATAGTGTTATAACTTTGGAATCTAAATACAGTGATAAAAGAGCGACTTGGATTTAATTATTAGAATTGGCAAGTCATTCAATCATTCATTCCAAAGCTCATCATGGAGCATCTTCTTTCTGCCACATGGGGTTAGAACTGGAAGACATTCACATCCAGAGCCCCAACAGAGGGTACACCTTAGTGGTTTTGAGTTTGCACTATTTCTCTATTTTTCTAAGTCCGACAGTCATGCCTGTCTCCTTTGACTAACAGCTGCCTCCACACTAAAGGTGTGACCTGTGGCTGTGGCACGAAATTTTCCCTTTGAGAGATCTATGGGGTCGTGGGAGAACCTGCCAGTGCTGCTGGCACCTCTACCCCCAGAAACAGTGACAGGGCAGAGCAACCTGGGCAACTTGGAATCAAAATACCATACCGTGGGCTCCATTTTCTCTTTAAGTTGGGTTGCATATAGGATGAGATGCTAAGCTTCTAAGAACCACCAAAACTCCTGTTATCTTCCTTCATTCCATCTCCTTTCATGCCAGCTAAGTAATGACTTCCTCCCAGAGGACTCAGCAGCATGGCTGAGTACCAACAGGCTTCAGAGGTAAGAAGACACCACTGTTTCCTGTTTGAGCTACATTGGACATTCTATGTAGTATTCTGTCTGTCTGTTCTGATTTTTTTTCAAAGATTTTATTTATTTATTTGACAGAGATCACAAGTAGGCAGAGAGGCAGGCAGAGAGAGGGGAGGAAGAAGGCTCCCCACTGAGCAGAGGGCCCGATGCGGGGCTCGATCCCAGGACCCTGGAATCATGACCTGAGCAGAAGGCAGAGGCTTAACCCACTGAGCCACCCAGGCGTCCCAGTCTGTTCTGATTTTAATGAGGTGTAACTGACATAAAATAAACTACATGTGTTTAAAGCAATTTGAGAAGTTTCCACACATTTGTATTTCCATGAAAGCACATCACAGTCCAGATAATGAACAAATCAATAACCTCAAAAATGCTTTTTCATGCCCCTCTGGTACTTGGAATTCTAAGCCCCAGATTTTTCAATTGTAAAACCAGCATGAACATAACAACCTCATAATGTTTTCGTAAAAATTTACAAAATTCAAAAGAGCACACTAGGTAGCAGGGGATAAGGTTGTGTTAAATCCTTACTTTGCATTTAGTGAATATGCAGGAATCATGGCGTTCCGACCGTACCATTTTATGCTTCTCGTCCTCTTCCCTCTGATAAATCAAATCTGCTCTCATGCTTACAACCAGAAATAAGATTCCACATGGGTTTTTTGAGCGAGCTGTGCAGGACAGCACAGTGTCAGTAACCTTACAGTGACAGTAAGATCACTACGGGAAGAGAGTGTGATCTCTCACCAACAGCTGACACCAGGGGATGGAGAGTCACAAAATTCTGTCAACAAAGTGATACAGAGGGACCCTTAGCTTCCAGGAGAAACCTGTACTTACCTGACTCCACGTGGACTCGGTCAGAGCTTAGTTCTGTAGATGTTTAAATGAATATAGTTGAGACATGACACTTCTTTGAGAATAGACTGTTTCACATACCTGTGTAGGAAAAAAAAAAAAAAAAGGGAAGAAATGGAAGGTGAGTAGAAACTGCCACATAACAATATTCCTCTTTGGAGTTATGATCGTTTTAGGCTGATTTTTTTTTTAAGTTTTTATTTATTGTGGTGCCTGGGTGGTTCAGTCATTAAGCATCTGCCTTTGGGTCAGGACATGATCTCAGGGTCCTGGGATCGAGTCCCTCAACGGGCTCTCTGCTCCACAGAAAGCCTGCTTCTCCCTCTCCCACTCCCCCTGCTTATGTTCTTTCTCACTGTCTCTCTCTCAAATAATGAATAAAATCTTGTTGTCAAAAAAAGATTTCCTTAAAAAAAGATTTTATTCATTTATTTGAGAGAGAGAGAAGGGGAGAGAGAGAATGAGAATGAGCAGGACAGAAGGAGAGGGAGAAGCAGGCTTCCGGCTGAACAGGGATCCCAATGCAGGGCTTGATCCCGGGACCCTGGGATCATGATCTGAGGCCAAGGCAGATAGATGCTTAATCAACTGAGCCACCTAGGCTGATTATTTTTAAGAAACAGCAGACACAGCAAAAGCTTGGAGAACTGAGTAGAAGTTAATCTTTTGCAAGAGACATTTACAAGAGAAACCTGCAATTGGAAGGGCATCTCCCTCTCTGAACCCAGAAGAGAAGAACCACTCCAACTCCAGCAACTCCTATCAATAAAAAAGGCAGGAACCTAAATCAGTATAACAACCTTACCCTTGATTACTATACTTTTCCTGATAGCCTCCCATAATGGACTCCCTACACCCAACATCTGTCTTTAGCTGGAGATGGTATTTAAGGGGGTGTCTTGACCCATTTCAGGGAGTTACTCAGTTTCCCTGGGTCTCACCCAGGCATAAAGGAGATAATCAACTTCTGTTATTTTCTCCTACTAAGCTGTCATTTTATTACTGTGTGTGTGTGTGTGTGTGTGTGTGTGTGTGTTGGTGGGGGGGGAGGGGCTCAGCCAAGAACCTAGAAGGATAGAGGGAAAATTGTGTTTCCCCTCCTACAAAACTGTCTTAAGGAACCCACTTGCTTATAAGAAAAGGAATGGATGGATTTCATATTTTCAAAAAGGTCAATATGAAGTCCAGGTATGACTGTAACCATTTTCTCATTTAAAAACTGACATTTAGATGGTTATGTTGTTTTGAATTGAATCTTGCTAGTTTTCTAACTGTTAAAATTCACATGTTTAAAGTCATATTCAAGCAGTAGATGATTCAAAGCAATATAAGTTTGTCCAACTGGAATTTGGGATATTTATTTTAAAAGCACACTATGTCATTAAATTATCCATATCCTAACACACACAGGCCTATAAAATATGTTAATTGATTCTTTTCCAGCTTGGGATCTCACATCTCAGGCAAAGCCCATTTTTTTTATTGTGCTTTCTAAAATAGTAAGTATTATGAAGAACATTGGAAATGGTAGAATTGGAACTATTTTTTAAAGTTTTGAAAAGAGAAGAAATGGATTAGATTCAATCATAAGAAACAGTCATTTGTTAGGTTAAAATCATTCAAGTACAATAATTTTTATGATTCATGCTAAATATTTCAGGTTCTCTATGAGAATTTTGGGACAGAGTCTACTTCCAGAAACCTACTTCTATTTTGTTTTTTTGTAAAGCATTTCTGTTAACAAAGATAAACAACAGAAATGGACTCAAATACAGAAAATAAGCAGGTGGTTGCCAGAGGGGAGAGAGGTGGAAAGATGCGCAAAATAGGTAAAGGGGATTAAGAGGTACACACTTCCAGTTATAAAATATACAAATCACTGAGATCAAAGTACAGTATAAGGAATATAGTCAATAATACCATAGTAACTTTGGTGACAAACGGTGACTACATTTATTGTGGTGAGTGCTGAGTAATTCATGAAATTGTTGAATCACCATGTTGTGTCCATGAACCTAATGTAACACCACTGTATGTTAACTATACTTCAATAAAAAATGCTAATGCAAAGATCATTATCAAAATACTATGAAACAGAATTTACTACCATATTAAAGGAATGTACACCATGACCGATTATTACTTCTAGAATGCAAGAATAGTTCCACATATAAAAATTCAATACCACACAGGTTAAAGGAGGAAAAAAAGCCCACAAAATCATCTCAACAGAGGCAGAAAAAAATTTGTCAAAACTCAATGCCATTTCATGGTAAAAACATTAAAAAAATAGAGATAGAAAAAAATTTCTTCAAAATGCTAAAGGCCATGTATGAATAAAAAAACAAACCCAAAGCTAAAATACTCTACAATGAAAGACAAAAAGATTCCCCCTAAGATTAAGAACAAAACAAAGATGTCAGCTTTTGTCACTTGTATTCAACATATAATTAGAAGTTCTAGCTACAGAAAAAAAGGCAAGAAATAAAAGGCATCTAAATTCTAAAGGATGAAGTAAAATTATCTCTCTTTATAAATGACATGATCTTATATATAGAAAATCTTAAATATTCCACAAAAAAACCATTAGAGCTAATAAACAAATTCAGAACACAAAATCAACAAACAAAAATCAGATGTGTTTCTATATACTAACAACAAACAACTTGAAGAGGAAATTAAGGAGAAAATTCCACTGAAAATACAACCAAAAGGGACGAAATACTTAGGAATAAATTTAATCAAAGAAGCTAAAGATTTATATCCTGAAAACTACCAAAAATTCTGAAAGAAACTGAAGACAACTTAAATGAATGGAACGATATTCTATGCCCATGGATTCAAAGATGTAAACTGTTGAGATGACAATAGTACCCAAAGAGATCTACAGATTCAATGGTGTCTTTACTGACATCCCCTTGATATTTTTGCAAAAAAACCCAGAAAAACCCATTCTAAAATGTATGTGCAATCTCAAGGAACATGAATAACTAAAGCAATGTTGAAAATAAAAAATTTGAAGAACTTAGCCTTCCTAATTTCAAAACTTAATGAAGAGCTATAGTAATCAAAATAGTATGATACCATTAGTGAGCCCTGTTGCTTGACTATAGATCCCAACAGTTAACTCTTACCACAGTTTTTGGAGGTGTTGACAATGACTAGAATATACCAGCACCAGACTGGAAAAGCCCTGGTAGCAGGGCTACCAGGAATGCCTAGGTCATACCCCACATATCCCCTTCCTTGCCCATGATCACCGCTGAACACATAGTGATCCCTATCCATGATCATGCACTCTCCACATGCTCCCTTGCATGTTCCCACCCAACCCCATCTATAAAACTTAAGGTGTGCATCTTGTGGGTAGAGAGGTCTGCTGTTAAGGCTTGAGCCTGCCACTTTTTCTAGACCTTGGCACCCAAAATAAATTTCTCCCTTTCTTTTTTCCAAATTCTTATTTCTTGAGTTACTGGCTTCTCTTGTGGTGAGTTTATCTGAGTTTTTAGGCAGCAGTGTTGGCAAGCCTGGCCAGGAGATATGCTTTCTTTTTTTTTTTTTTAAAGATTTTATTTATTTATTTGAGAGAGAGAGAGACAGTGAGAGAGAGCATGAGCGAGGAGAAGGTCAGAGAGCGAAGCAGACTCCCCATGGAGCTGGGAGCCTGATGTGGGACTCGATCCCGGGACTCCAGGATCACGCCCTGAGCCGGAGGCAGTCGTCCAACCAACTGAGCCACCCAGGCGTCCCAGGAGATATGCTTTCAATTTGTCCAGCCTACTGGGGTTTTCCCAGGATGTACCAGTTGGCTATAGCAGTGCACCAGGGCTTACCGGTTCATTTCCTGAGTTCACAACTGTAATAAGCAATATTGGCATAAAGACATATATATCAATGTAATAGAAAACCTAGAAATAAACCTTCTCATATATGGTCAAATGATTTTTGGCAAGGCTGCTAAGACCATTAAATGGGTGAAAAGACAGTCTTAACAAAATGCTGCTGGGATAACTGGATATTGACATGCCAAAAAAAAAGTGGTACTCTTATCTTACATCATATACAAAAATAGACTCAAAATGGGTCAAAGACCTAAACATAACACAAAATTATAAAACATAAAAAGAAGAAAGTGGGAGAAAATTTCATGAAACAGGATTTGGTATAGATTTGCTTGATTAGGACATTCAAAGCACAGGTTTTTAAAAAAGAATAAATAAATTGGACTCAATCAAAGTGAACAACTATTACTGTACAGCAAAGGACAATGTCAAGAGAGTCACAAAACAGGAAAAAGTCACAAAATGGGAAAAATATTGGCAAACAATATATCTCATAAGGAATTAATAGTTAGAATATACAAAGAATTCCTACAGTTCAAAAACAAACAAACAAAATGTCCAACTAAAAGCCTGATGTTTATTTATTTTTTATTTTTTTGAAGATTTTATGTATGTATATATGTATGTATTTGATGGAGAGAGAGAGATTGAAAGAGCACACAAGCAGGGGAAGCAACAGGCAGAGGGAAAGGGAGAAGCAGACTCCCCACTGAGCAAGGAGCCCAATACAGGGCTTGATCCCAGGACCCTGGGATGATGACCTGAGCTGAAGGCAGATGCTTAACTGGCTGAGCCACCCAGGTTCCCCATTGATGAAGGATTTAAACAGACATTTTTCCAAAGAAGATATGCAGAGGGCCAATGTGCAGGTGAAAACAGGCTCAAATCAGCACCGGTAGTCATCAGGGAAATGCAAATCAAAACCACAATGATATACCACTTCATATCCATTAGGATGGCTATTATACCAAAAAAGAAAAAAAAAAAGAAGAAGAAGAAGAAGTGGAAAACTTTAAATGCTGGTGAGATTGTAGAGAAATTAGAAGACTTACGCATTGCCAGTGAGAATGTAAAATGATACACCAACTACAGAAAACACTTTGGCAGCTCCTCGATGTAAAATAAAAAATTTAAAAAAATTCTTCTGATCTTTGGAAAAACAGTTAAAAATAATAATAGCAATAGTGTAATTGACCCTGCATGCATATAGACACAAATACTCTTATGTAAGCTTGTATACAGGTGAAATGAAATGACTCCAACTATACAAAGAACTGGAGGGAGGCATTAAAAATATTTCATTTTCCTTCCCATCTTGCAAGGTGGCAGGTGAGGAAGTTGAGAAGTCAGATACCAAGGAGAGGAAACCTGAAACCAAGAAAGCTGACACAGGTGGCAAGGTTAGGAAGGGTAACCCCAAGGCTTAAACACCAAGGAACAGCAGCCCAATCCCTGTCCCAGTCAGAGAAATTGGCAGATTTTCCCCATCAGATATGTATTCTAGAAAGGTCCCGTACAAGAGGAAGTATTCAGGAGCTAAATCCAGGATTAATCTCGTTCTTGCTACTGTCACAAAACCAGTTGGTGGCGACAAGAACAGTGGAACCTGAATGCCGAGGTTTGATCCTACTTAAGTTGTGTCTCGAAAGCTGTTGATCCTCAGCAAAAAGACCTCCCCATTAGCACGTGGGAAAACTGGAAACGGCATCACTCCTGGGGCCAGTGTGATCATTCTGACTGGGCGCCACAGAGGCAAGCGGGTTGTTTTCCAGAAGCCGCAGAGCAGGGGCGCGCTGCTTGTGATCGGACCTCTGGCCGCAGCCGAGCTCCTCTGTGCGGAACACAACACAAATCTGTCATTGCCACCTCCACCAAAATTGTACCGGGGCTGTGAAGATCCCCAGAGTTCTCACTGACCCTTCTCACTTCAAGAAGATGCAGAAACCCGGACACCGGGAAAGTGAGATCTTCCTCACAGGGAAAGAGAAAAAAGAGATTACAGAGCAGGGCAAGGTTGATCCCAAATCTGCAGTCTCGCAAATCTTGCCCCAAATCAAAGCTCTCCCTCAGCTCCAGGGCTGTTGTGCTCTGTGTTTTCTCTCCCAAATGGAGTTTACCCTCACAAATTGGTTTTCTAAATCTCTTACAAAGAATCTAATTAAATAACTGATCCGTTATTTAAAAAGAATTTTTTTTTTCTTTTTGAACATTTATTTTAGAGAGAGAGCATGAGCATGTGTGCATGTGGGGAGGGGCAGAGGGAGTGAATCCTGAGCAGACTCCCCAGAGTGCGGACACCCCCCCCACTCAACATGGGACTTCATGCAGGGCTCTATCTCACAACTCAGGAGATCACGACTTAAGCCAAAGCCAAAAGTTGACTTGTAACTAACTAGCCACCCAGACGCTCCAAGAATATTTTGTTTTTGTAAGTTACTTATACTACATGTAAGCAGTGTAACTGTCGTATACCTGTATTAATTGTAAATATATATAACAAACACTAGGGCAATGACTAAAGACAGTGAAAAAGTATAATCTGCATGTTAAGAAAGAAGATGGAATCACATAAAATGCTCAATTAAAACCGCAAAAGCAGAAAAACATGGAAGACAAAAAGAAGCCAACAAATAGAAGCAGTGATAGGATAGATATTAATCCAACTATACACCAGTTAAGACAGAGACTGTGAGAGTAGATCAAAAAATAAGACCTAGGGGTGCCTGGGTGGCTCAGTGGGTTAAGCCGCTGCCTTCGGCTCAGGTCATGATCTCAGGGTCCTGGGATCGAGTCCCACAACGGGCTCTCTGCTCAGCAGGGAGCCTGCTTCCCTCTCTCTCTCTCTCTGCCTGCCTCTCCATCTACTTGTGATTTCTCTCTGTCAAATGAATAAATAAAATCTTTAAAAAAAAATAAGACCTACCTATATGTTGTCTATAAGAAAGCCACTTATTTTTAAGATTTTATTTTATATATTTATTAGAGAGAGAGAGCATAAGCAGAGGGAGCGGCGGCAGAGAAGGAAGCAGGCTCCCCTCTGAGGAAGGACTCTGATGCAGGACTCGATCCCAGGATCCTGGGATCATGACCTGATCTGAAGGCAGATGCTTTAACTAACTGAGTCACTGAGGCATCCCAAGAAAACAACTTTATAAATGGTAAGACACATATGGATTAAAAGTAAAGGGATGGGAAAAACAATTCAATTAAAAAGTGGACAGAAGACTTGGATAGACATTTTTCTAAAGAAGACAAACAGATGGTCAGCTGGTATATGTAAAGATGCTTAGCATCACCAAATAGTGAAATATGAATCAAAACCACAATGAGGGGGGCACTTGGGTGGCTCAGTGGGTTAAGCATCTGCCTTCAACTCCTGGGATCAAGCCCTGAGTAGGGCTCTCTGCTTAGTGGGGAGCCTGCTTCTCCCTCTGCCTGCCTCTCTGCTGCTTGTGTCCACTGTCTCTCTCTCTCTCTTTCTGTCAAATAAATAAATAAAATATTTTTAAAAAAATCACAATGAAATATCACCTCAAATCTGTTGGAATGGCTATCAGCAAAAAGAAAACAAATAAAAGTATTGCCAGGAATATGGAGAAAAGAGAAACTGAGCACTGTCGGTAGGAATGCAAATTGGTATGGCTGGTATGGAAAAGAGTGTGGAAGTTCCTCAAAAAATTAAAAATAGAACTGCCGTATATTCTAGCAATTCCACTTCTGGGTGTTTATCTGAAGAAATGAAAACACAATTTGAAAAGATCAATGCACCCACATGTTCATTGCAACATTACTTACAACAGCCAAGATGTGGAAACAGCCTTAGCGTCCATGAGTGGATGAAGGGATAAAGCATGTGTTATGTACATGTGTGTGCATGTGTGTGTAACGGAACATTTTTCAGCCATTAAAAAAGAATGAAAGCTTGCCATTTCCCAAGACATGGATGAGCTAGAGAGTATAATGCTAAGTGAAATAAATCAGAGAAAGACAAATATCATGCGTTTTCACAATCTGCCAAAATTCACATGTTGTTAGAAAAAATCTGGATGCTGTACAACATTTTTACACTCAGGAAAGCATTCCACATAAGTTGGAAGCAAGACAAATTTACTATAGCTTCACCATGTAAAAGAGGTAGATAGTTCTTGAGCACCAATGGTAAGAGTCTTATTTATCCAGGGTGATTTTCTCCTATTAACAATAGAACTTGTGTTGGGAATCCTCCATTTATGTGGTGTTCCCTATTATTAGAAAAGCTCCTGGTTCATCAGCTCTCCAGTGAGGCTGGAAACTGGGATCAAGTCTTTACAGTTTGGAAGATTTCAGAACCCCAAATGCCAGGAGAATTAGTTTAGCCTGCAGTGTTATACACCACCATTTCAGTACAGGGAAGACATTTTCAAGATAGATACTTGATTGGTAACAGTATGTTTCCTCAAGTTAATGTCTCAGGCAAGGAATAATAACCCTACTGGCAACAACTTCCTTTTTTGTACACTAGGCAAACATCATAGTTTAAACAAATGCCATGTGAATGTTTTGGATCTCCTGTTTCTTTTGGGATGGCATAATCCTCTTCGACTTTAGAAACGATCATTTCATTTGCTTCCTCTGTCACTGATCATAGCCATCATGCCCTCTAGCTCAAAAAGGCATATGGCATCAGGGGCTATGAAATCCACTGTGAAATAGAGTAATGCCAAGTAAGGAGGTTTTAAAACACAATTGTAAAAAGTTTACCCTCCTCTGCTTTCCTCATTGCATGATCTGAGTATCTTTCATCAGCCTGCCTTAAGTGTTCAACCAATGTCCTCTGGTTAAAGTACTATTTGGTAGATGGCCCTGTGGGAATAAATACATGATGCAAAGAGAGGATAACATAGAGACTGGAAAACAGCAGGGGTCCAATAAATATTTGCTGAATGAACTTTTGAAATGGCAACACTCTTAGCATTAAGTATGTTATAGTTTGGATTCAGTGTTGAGTTCAAGATCATTAAGAAAAACGTTGGTGCAGCTGGGTGGCTCAGTCGCTTAAGCCCCTGACTTTGGCTCAGATCACGATCTCAGGGTCCTGAGACTGAATCCCGCTTCGGGCTCCATGTTCAGCAGGGAGCCTGCTTTTTTTCCCTCTGCCTCTGTCTCTCCTCCTCCCCCTGCTCGTTCTATCTCAAATAAATAAATAAATAAATAAAACCTTCGAAGAAAAGAAAAATCCAATGAGGATGTGACCCAAGGGAGAGTGACATCAGTAAACTGGGGCAGGATGCAGAGCAGGAAGTATGTGAGCACTGAGGACTCTGGGCATCTACCAGAATTAAGCTTCAAAAAATGGATGGAGCTTGACTGATGTTTTTAAAGTCAACCAGTGCCAAGAGCTGTGTATGGTAACCTACAAGGTGTTTAGTGCTTTTGGTATAAGAGAATGAAGTAAAAATTCACTTACATTAAAAAAATTGCTTGAAATTATATGTTATCTTGCTTTGTGTTGTTAACAAGCATTTTCCTTCCAGATCTAAAATGATTGACCAGCAAGTGCTTCACACATACTCTACCTTGTCCTGCAAACAACTTATCTACAATCCCTAGAAAGAAGGCAGTCTTTCAATCTTCAGCATATTGATTCTCTGATACTTCTAGAGAAGCCAGCATGATAGCCAACAAGGAGTTCAGTGTTCAGTATCTTTAACATATATTAGAAAAAAAGGGATAGAGAAAATATCTCAATTGAAAAATGGGTTTTAAAATGTTGGGCAATTCCTCACAGAATAAATGAAAATGCCTAATCGGCATATGAAGATATTTTCAGTCTTAATTATGAAAGATAGAATACTATCACAATTGATTACATTTGCCTATAAAGACAGCAAATATTTCATTGCTCCCTTTTGGTGGGTGATGAATGAGACAGATGTTACAATGTCTTATTTGTTGATCATTGGTACAAATTCTCTGAAAGGCAATTCAGTGTGTTATCAAAAGACTTAAAAATACAAGTGCCCTTTGATTAAGAAACTTAGAATCTGACAATTTAGTCTCAGTAGATAATTATATATGTGCATAAACTTTAGCTACAAGGTTGTTCCTCATAATAACATTTATAAAATTAATCAAACTATTCAAAAAAAGATGACTGGTTAAACAAGAATGAATAGGAATAGTTTTAAGATTTATTTATTTATTTGAGAGAGAAAGAGTGGGGGGTAGGGGCAGAGGGGGAGAGAGAATCTCAAGCAGGCTCCCCGTCGAGCGTGGAGCCCAATGTGAGGCTTGGTCTCCTGACACAGAGATCATGACCTGAGCCAAAATAAAGAGTCAGATGCTTGACTGACTGAGCCACCCAGGTGCTCCAAGGAACAGATTTTCTTAAACCAAACTTAGGGGAAATTATCAAATAGTATAAAATAAGATGCCAGATAGGGTGTGTGTGTATGAGTGTATGACAGAATACAGGAAATGACCAGAGACTAAAAATGGAGAATGTTCTAAATGGAGAGTCTAAAAATGGAGAATGTGCTTCCTTTTCTGTGAAGAAAAATAAAGAAGAATAGAAGCAGGCAAAATAGTCTGTAAGTGAAAGAAAACAAGGGTGAATCGTGAGAGAGGGCAATTAAGATTTTCCTTCTACTCTCTCTTCAGGCTTTAGTTGTTCATTCTTTGCATAGTTTGTCAACTATGCTGTGAAGCACTTCTGTGTATTATCTCATTTAATCCTAACAACAACTATGAACTTACAATCATTATCTAAACTTGAAAGATTTGGAAAAGAGATTGAAGTTCCTACAGATAATAAGAGACAGAGCTGAGATGCTAGCTTCAGAGCTTTTGAAGAGACTGAACAGAGTAGAGGACATGAAGAATTGTGTATGTAAGTGAGTTCTAGGGAATAGTGATTCTGAATTTAGTGTAGGTAGGCAAGATGGGTTCACAATCTTTAGGTGGTGCTTCGGCTCTGAGACACAGAGACGCCCTGTGTCCTCAGCACCAACAATGCAGAGAGGCAGAGGTTTTATAAGAGAATGGCAATTGGGTAAGCCAGGGTCATGGGGAGGGTTTCAGTTTTTGTATACCAGTGCTGCCCTTCTATTGATCACATATTATCTTGTGAAATTTTTAAAAATTCAATGTATCTCTGAGAGAGCTCACTAGGAACAATGGTAAAATTTGTTGGGTGTCAGGGCAGAGAACAACATAATGGAAAAGAAGACAATGTATGGGGGGAGGACACAAATATTCCTAGGAATCCACTGCACACTGAACTGTTTGCATACCTTGTTTCATTTAATCCTCAAATAAAAGCAAAAAAATAGAAAAAGTTAAAAAAATCTTATAAAACTAGGATTAGTATCATTAAGAGTTGAAGAGATTTCTTTTCTTTCTTTTTTTTTATTCATTTGACAGATTTTTTTTGTCTTATAAACATGAAGATATTTTCCCAATGCCAAAGCACTAATAGATGGCAAAGTCAGAGTTTCTCTCTAAAAAATGAACATCAGAATGAATGATAGAACCCAACTGTCTATCAACTGAGGAATGGTTAACAGGTGTGGTGTATCCATATAATGGAATATTATTTGGCAGTTGAAAGGAATGAAGTACCGACACAAGCTTCAACATAAATGAACCCTTAAAACATGACGCTAAGGAAGCTGGTCACAAAATACCAGAGGGTGTAGGATTCCATCTATGTGAAATGTCCAGAATAGACAAATCTGTAGACACAGAAAACAGATTCACAGCTGCCAGGGGCTTCAGGAAGGGAGGACTGGGGAGTGGCTGCTAGTGTGTACAGAGTTTCTCACTGGGGTGGTGAAAATGTTCCGCAGAACCTTGTAGAAATACATTGAATTTACTAAAAGTTGCTCACTTGCATACTTTAAAATGATGAATTTTATGGCCTATGAATTATATCTCAATAATAAAAGGAAGAATGAATGATGATGAGGTAGCTTTGGGTTGAGGGACTACGAATTTTCTCTTATTTTTTCCGAATTTTCTGTCCTGTGGTTAATTAACTTTCAAAATAAAAAAAGAGAAAAGAAAAAAAGCAGACATAGGTCTACACAGAACAAGCAGCACCAGCGAGAGACACATCATAACAAGTTACCAGATTTGTTCCCCGCTCAAGTTAAGGAGAAGGGATCATCACTCCACAAGAAATGAGTTTACAAGCACCTGCTCTCCGTTACCATGGCAACCAAAAGGTCCTCACCTCCCCAAGATGCAGCACTAAGTAAAATCTACTAAATCCATGCTGGAAAATGCCTTCAATCTTCCCCTGTAAAAGAATCAAGGTCAACAGCCTGTTCTCGCTGGAAGACTCCTGCCTCACCCCTCTAAGTTGAGGGTGAGGAGAAGCGTAAGGCAAGACATGCTTTTGATTAAGTGAGCTGGCCGATGATGAGGCTGTGGACCCCTGAACATTATCTTGGCCCAGCACTGACCAGCTGTGTGACCTTGAACAAGTTACCTGACTTCTCTGAACCTTGGTTTCCTTTTCTATTACCAGAGACTCAGTCCTCAGGAGAATTCAGGGCTGCATTAGCATACAAAGTGCTTAGCTCTGTGCCAGGCCCTAATGACAGCTTAATAAACATGGCTGTTCCCATTATGGACTTTTATCATTTCTTCCATTCCCTTGATAAATATGCATTGATTGTCAGCTCTGCTGGGTACGGTTTTTTAAACACTGGGAATAGAGCAGAAAACAAAAGAGAAAAAAATTATGGCACATGCTGATGGGGGTGTGTACAGGTAGGATTTTAAATTAATATATGTAGTGTATTAAGTAGTGTTAAGTGTTTAAGAGAAAAATAAATCAGAGAGGAGGTGTTCAGTGTCAATATGGAGAGTCCAGGTGGCCAGATAAGGCTCTGTTCACTGAGGTGGGACTTTGGGTCGAGACACAAAAGAAATAATGACAGAGCCATGAGGATATCTGGCAGAACATTTCAGGTAAAGCAAACAGTGAAAGCAAAGGTCCTGAGTTGGGAGTTTGCTCGGCATGCTTGAGGAATAGTAAAGAAGCTGTCCTATTGAGATCAGACTGAAGGGGACAAGGAAGAAGTGGAGAACTCTGTTCAGGGACAGGAATTCAGACCAGAGAGGAGCTTGGACCAGGCTGGTGAAGATGCTGGGTATCTTCTGAAGGGAACACTGGTAGAATAGCTCAACGGTGAGATATTTAAAGGCCCAGGCTCTATGCTAGCTTGAATTCACTACTTTGGAAGCAATGACTTACTCGTGATAGGCACTTAAGAAATACTGAACATTCTCAAAAGTGGGAAGAGCCTGCTAATTAAGCCATGTTGTTACTCCTTGATTTTTCTTATCACCACTATCTGGATTTAATCAAACTACACTTCAGCTAATGCCAGAGAACTCACTACTTCTCTGGGCAAGTCATTCTACCCTTAAACAGTTCTGACCTCAAGGGTTAACTACTTTTCTGTAGTATTAAAAAACAAAAACATGAAGGGCACCTGGCTGGCTCAGTCCGTGGAACATGAGACTCTTGATCTCCGGATTGAGATTTCAAGCCCCACAGTGGGTGTAGAGTTTACTTAAAAACACATATGAGGGACAACTGGGTGGCTCAGTGGGTTAAGCCTCTGCCTTTGGCTCAGGTCATGATCTCAGGGTCCTGGGATCGAGTTCCGCACCGGGCTCTCTGCTCAGCAGGGAGCCTGCTTCCCCCTCTCTCTCTGCCTGCCTTTCTGCCTACTTATGATCTCTCTCTCTCTGTGTCAAGTGAATAAATAAAATCTTTAAAAAAAAAAGAAAGAAAAACACAAATGAAAATATGAGCATTTGTGCATCCATTTCACCTTTCCAACTAAGATTTTTCTTGTATTTCCATTCTGCCATTGAACATAATCTATTTCATACCGATTATTGTGATAGGTACAAGGAAGTAAGAAACCTTTTAGGATTTCACCCAAAGCACGGAGATGAAGGAAGGCAGTGCTGAAGACAGTGGCCCTTGGAAATGCCCCAAATCATTTATAAGCAGCATTTAAGCCACGATAAACTCACCAGATACAAAATGACCTAAATATATGATTATTTAGCTTTAATTTTACTCCTCTTTCTTCCCTAAGGGAATAATTGTATATTCTAAGACTTTCTTGAAATCCAGATATATTATATATTGTGCATTTCATTAATCCAATTGTTCTTCAAAAAAATAAATTTGACTTTTTATAATTTATTCTTAGTGAATCTAAGAGTCCTAACTGATTAGGGTTCACTTTAAAAAGTATAATATTTTTCAAAATGACAGTATTAAAAAATCCTATTATTTATCCATAGTAATGGCTGACTCTCTAATGATACTACTCTAACAAGATTGTACATCCTAGCACTTTTACTCCTTCCCAAACTGAAAACTAAAAATGTATATGTACATACCTAACCTACTGGCAAATCTCCACATCTTTTTGATTCTTCAGAGAACATTAAAACTTCTTTGATAACCTCATAATATATTATTCCTCTATAGAGCAATATCTTTTAAAAAAATAAATTTGCTTTTTCAAACAGTTCTCCTACTTTTAAGTCTTTAGGTGCATTTTTAATCCGACAACTTGGCAGGAGAACACTAGGAGAGGAACAGGCAGGCTGTCCACCCAGATTTCACTGTGTATCAAGAAACCTATATTTGGAAATATCCATCAAGCACTATAAAAACATATTCCTCCTTAACCGGGAACTCTTCTCCTGGAAACACTTCACCAACTTGTGGCCTGGAATTTCTTTTTAACTCATATGTTTGTTCCATAACTTTCTTTCTAATAATCACACTACCTGATGGGGAAAAAAACCCATAAGGAACATGAGATGAGGTAATCTATTATCATAACATAGGCCCATCTTTTTCCTTATTCTACTTACTGTAAATATAATTCACAAGTGGGTTACTCTTGTCCTTCACATTTCTTTCTCAAGCCTTGATATATTATAGATGTTAATTGACCTGATGCTATTCTTATGGTTGCACTCTTTTCTATTGCCTCTATTTTCTACATATAGACTGAGATTATGAGTCTTCTTTAACATATAATAATAATTTTTATTTTATTTTTAAAAGGTTTTTATTTCAGAGAGAGAGAGAGAGAGAGTGGACGAGTGAGGGGAGGGGCTAAGAGGAAGGAACAGAGGGTGAGGACAAGGGGGAGGAAGAGAGACAAGCAGATTCCCTGCTAAGCGTGGAGCCTGACATAGGTCTTGATCCCAGGACCCTGAGATCCTGACCTGAGCTGAAACCAAGAGTCAAATGCTAAGCCAACGGAGCCACCCAGATACCCTTGTAATAATTTTTAAAAATTAATCCATACAACTTCTTAACTGATCAGAAATGTAATGGATATTTGGGAAGTTTTCTCTTTTTCTCTCAAAATCAATTTCTAGTGTGTATTAGCAACTAAAATTGCTTTAAAACAGTTGAAGCTTTCCCTCTATAATTTTAAGATATAATACACATAGTCTTCACAGAGCCAGTATTTTGAGATTAAAACCCCACTCAAGGGGGGAGGAGTCAAGATGGCGGAGAAGTAGCAGGCTGAGACTACTTCAGCTAGCAGGAGATCAGCTAGAGAGCTTATCTAAAGATTGCAAACACCTGCAAATCCATCGGCAGTTCGAAGAGAAGAAGAACAGCAATTCTAGAAAGAGAAAAACAACCACTTTCTGAAAGGTAGGACTGGCAGAGAAGTGAATCCAAAGCCACGGGAAGATAGACCCCAGAGGGAGGGGCTGGCTCCAGGCAAGCGGCGGAGCAACGGAGCACAAAATCGGGACTTTTAAAAGTCTATTCTCTGAGGGACATTGCTCCAGAGGCTAAACCGGGGCGAAGCCCACGTGGGGTCAGCGTGGCCTCAGGTCCCGCTGGGTCACAGAAGGATCGGGGGTGTCTGAGTGTCGCAGAGCTTGCGGGTATTGGAATGGGGAAGCCGGCTGCAGAGACAGAGCCGACAGTGAGCTCGCAGCTCGGGGTTACCTTGAACCAGTTGCAGGCTCGGTGAGCTCAGAGCGCGGCTGGAGGTCAGGCAGACGGGAGTTACTGGGCGCTGTTCGCTGAGGGCGCACTGAGGAGTGGGGCCCCGGGCTCTCGGCTCCTCCGGGCCGGAGACCAGGAGGCCGCCATTTGTATTCCCGACCTCCGGAACTCGACAGAAAGAGCTCAGGGAACAAAATCTCCTGAAAGCAAACCCGAGCGGATTACTCAGCCCGGCCCCTGGTAAGGGCGATGCAATTCCGCCTGGGGCAAAGACACTTGAGAATCAGTACACCAGGCCCCTCCCCCAGAAGATCAACAAGAAATCCAGCCAAGACCAAGTTCACCTACCAAGGAGTGCAGTTTCAATACCAAGGAGAGCAGCAGAATTCCAGAGGATGATAAAGCAAAGCACGGAACTCATGGCTTTCTCCCTGTGATTTTTTAGTCTTGCAGTTAATTTAATTTTTTTTTCATTTTTTTCTCTTCTTCTGCTAAAATTTTTTTTTAACTTTTACCCTTTTCTTTTTTAACGTTTTTAAACTAGTTTATCTAATATATATATTTTTTCTTTTTTATACTTTTCTTTATTCATTTTCTTTTTTTTAATTCTTTTTTTTTCTTTTTCTTTCTTTCTTTTTGAACCTCTTTTTATCCCCTTTCTCCCCCCTCACGATTTGGGATCTCTTCTGATTTGGTTAAAGCATATTTTCCTGGGGTTGTTGCCACCCTTTTAGTATTTTACTTGCACCTTCATATACTCTTAACTGGACAAAATGACAAGGCAGAAAAATTCACCATAAAAAAAAAGAACAAGAGGCAGTACTGAAGGCTAGGGACCTAATCAATACAGACATTGGTAATATGTCAGATCTAGAGTTCAGAATGACAATTCTCAAGGTTCTAGCTGGGCTCGAAAAAGGCATGGAAGATATTAGAGAAACCCTCTCCGGAGATAGAAAAGCCCTTTCTGGAGAAATAAAAGAACTAAAATCTAACCAAGTTGAAATTTTAAAAAAATCTATTAATGAGGTGCAATAAAAAATGGAGGCTCTCACTGCTAGGATAAATGAGGCAGAAGAAAGAATTAGTGATATAGAACACCAAATGACAGAGAATAAAGAAGCTGAGCAAAAGAGGGACAAACTGCTACTGGACCACGAGGGGGGAATTCGAGAGATAAGTGACACCATAAGACAAAACAACATTAGAATAATTGGGATTCCAGAAGAAGAAGAAAGAGAGAGGGGAGCAGAAGGTATACTGGAGAGAATTATTGGGGAGAATTTCCCCAATATAGCAAAGGGAACGAGCATCAAAATTCAGGAGGTTCAGAGAACGCCCTTCAAAATCAGTAAGAATAGACCCACACCCCGTCACCTAATAGTAAAATTTACAAGCCTTAGTGACAAAGAGTAAATCCTGAAAGCAGCCCAGGAAAAGAAGTCTGTAACATACAATGGTAAAAATATTAGATTGGCAGCAGACTTATCCACAGAGACCTGGCAGGCCAGAAAGAGCTGGCATGATATTTTCAGAGCACTAAACGAGAAAAACATGCAGCCAAGAATACTATTTCCAGCTAGGCTATCATTGAAAATAGAAGGAGAGATTAAAAGCTTCCAGGACAAACAAAAACTGAAAGAATTTGCAAACACCAAACCAGCTCTACAGGAAATATTGAAAGGGGTCCTCTAAGCAAAGAGAGAGCCTACAAGTGGTAGATCAGAAAGGAACAGAGACAATATACAGTAACAGGCACCTTACAGGCAATACAATGGCACCAAATTCATATCTCTCAATAGTTACCCTGAATGTTAATGGGCTAAATGCCCCAATCAAAAGACACAGGGTATCAGAATCGATAAAGAAACAAAACCCATCTATATGTTGCCTACAAGAAATTCATTTTAAGCCCGAAGACACCTCCAGATTTAAAGTGAGGGGGTGGAAAAGAATTTACCATGCTAATGGACATCAGAAGAAAGCAGGAGTGGCAATCCTTATATCAGATCATTTAGATTTTAAGCCAAAGACTATAATAAGTAATGAGGAAGGACACTATATCATTCTCAAAGGGTCTGTCCAACAAGAAGATCTAACAATTTTAAATATCTATGCCCCCAACATGGGAGCAGCCAACTATATAAACCAATTAATAACAAAGTCAAAGAAACACATCAACAATAATACAATAATAGTAGGGGACTTTAACACTCCCCTCACTGAAATGGACAGATCATCCAAGCAAAAGATCGACAAGGAAATAAATGACACACTGGACCAGATGGACATCACAGATATATTCAGAACATTTCATCCCAAAGCAACAGAATACACATTCTTGTCTAGTGCACATGGAACATTCTCCAGAATAGATCACATCCTGGGTCCTAAATCAGGTCTCAACTGGTATCAAAAGATACCAGGGATCATTCCCTGCATATTTTCAGACCACAATGCTCTGAAGCTAGAACTCAACCATAAGAGGAAGTTTGGAAAGAACCCAAATACATGGAGACTAAACAGCATCCTTCTAAAGAATGAATGGGTCAACCGGGAAATTAAAGAAGAATTGAAAAAAATCATGGAAACAAATGATAATGAAAATACAATGGTTCAAAATCTGTGGGACACAACAAAGGCAGTCCTGAGAGGAAAATATATAGCGGTACAAGCCTTTCTCAAGAAACGAGAAAGGTCTCAAGTACACAACCTAACCCTACACCTAAAGGAGCTGGAGAAATAACAAGAAAGAAACCCTAAGCCCAGCAGGAGAAGAGATATCGTAAAGATCAGAGCAGAAATCAATGAAATAGAAACCAAAAAAAAAAAAAAAAAAAACAATAGAACAAATCAACGAAACTAGGAGCTGGTTCTTTGAAAGAATTAATAAAATTGATAAACCCCTTGCCAGACTTATCAAAAAGAAAAGAGAAAGGACCCAAATAAATAAAATCATGAATGAAAGAGGAGAGATCATAACTAACACCAAAGAAATACAAACTATTATAAGCACATACTATGAGCAACTCTACGCCAACAAATTTGACAATCTGGAAGAAATGGATGCATTCCTAGAAACATATAAACTACCACAACTGAACCAGGAAGAAATAGAAAGCCTGAACAGACCCATAACCAGTAAGGATATTGAAGCAGTCATTAAAAATCTCCAAACAAACAAAAGCCCAGGGCCAGATGGCTTCCCGGGGGAATTCTACCAAACATTTAAGGAAGAACTAATTCCTATTCTCCTTAAACTGTTCCAAAAAATAGAAATGGAAGGAAAACTTCCAAACTCATTTTATGAGGCCAGCATCACCTTGATCCCCAAACCAGATAAGGATCCCATCAAAAAAGAGAGCTATAGACGAATATCCTTGATGAACACAGATGTGAAAATTCTCACCAAAACACTAGCCAATAGGATTCAACAGTACATTAAAAGGATTATTCACCAGGACCAAGTGGGATTTATTCCAGGGCTGCAAGGTTGGTTCAACATCCGCAAATCAGTCAATGTGATACAACACATCAATAAAAGAGAGAACAAGAACCATATGATACTCTCAATAGATGCTGAAAAAGCATTTGACAAAGTACAGCATCCCTTCCTGATCAAAACGCTTCCAAGTGTAGGGATAGAGGGCACATACCTCAATATCATCAAAGCCATCTATGAAAAACCCACCGCAAATAGGATTCTCAATGGAGAAAAACTGAAAGCTTTTCCACTAAGGTCAGGAACACGGCAGGGATGTCCATTATCACCACTGCTATTCAACATAGTACTAGAAGTCCTAGCCTCAGCAATCAGACAACAAAAGGAAATTAAAGGCATCCAGATCGGCAAAGAAGAAGTCAAATCATCACTCTTCGCAGATGATATGATACATATGTGGAAAACCCAAAAGACTCCACTCCCAAACTGCTAGAACTTGTACAGGAATTCAGTAAAGTGTCAGGATATAAAATCAATGCACAGAAATCAGTTGCATTTCTCTACACCAACAACAAGACAGAAGAAAGAGAAATTAAGGAGTCCATCCCATTTACAATTGCACCCCAAACCATAAGATAGCTAGGAATAAACTTAACCAAAGAGGCTAAGAATCTATACTCAGAAAACTATAAAGTACTCGTGAAAGAAATTGAGGAAGACACAAAGTAATGGAAAAATGTTCCATGCTCCTGGATTGGAAGAATAAATATTGTGAAAATGTCTATGCTACCTAAAGCAATCTACACATTTAATGCAATTCCTACCAAAGTACCATCCTTCTTTTTCAAAGAAATGGAACAAATAATTCTAAAATTTATATGGAACCAGAAAAGGCCTCAAATAGCCAAAGGGCTATTGAAAAAGAAAGCCAAAGTTGGTGGCATCACAATTCCAGACTTCAAGCTCTATTACAAAGCTGTCATCATCAAGACAGCATGGTACTGGCACAAAAACAGACACACAGATCAATGGAACAGAATAGAGAGCCCAGAAATAGACCCTCAACTCTATGGTCAACTCATCTTCGACAAAGCAGGAAAGAATGTCCAATGGAAAAAAGACAGCCTCTTCAATAAATGGTGTTGGGAAAATTGGACAGCCACATGCAGAAAAATGAAATTGGACCATTTCCTTACACCACACACAAAAATAGACACAAAATGGATGAAGGACCTCAATGTGAGAAAGGAATCCATCAAAATCCTTGAGGAGAACACAGGCAGCAACCTCTTCGACCTCAGCCGCAGCAACATCTTCCTAGGAACATCGCCAAAGGCAAGGGAAGCAAGGGCAAAAATGAACTATTGGGATTTCATCAAGATCAAAAGCTTTTGCACAGCAAAGGAAACAGTTAGCAAAATCAAAAGACAACTGACAGAATGGGAGAAGATATTTGCAAACGCCATATCAGATAAAGGACTAGTGTACAAAATCTATAAAGAACTTAGCAAACTCAACACCCAAGGAACAAATAATCCAATCAAGAAATGGGCAGAGGACATGAACAGACATTTCTGCAAAGAAGACATTCAGATGGCCAACAGACATATGAAAAAGTGCTCCATATCACTCGGCATCAGGGAAATACAAATCAAAACCACAATGAGATATCACCTCACACCAGTCAGAAAGGCTAAAATCAACAAGTCAGGAAATGACAGATGCTGGCAAGGATGTGGAGAAAGGGGAACCCTCCTACACTGTTGGTGGGAATGCAAGCTGGTGCAGCCAATCTGGAAAACAGCATGGAGGATCCTCAAAATGTTGAAAATAGAACTGCCCTATGACCCAGCAATTGCACTACTGGGTATTTACACTAAAGATACAAACGTAGTGATCCGAAGGGGCACGTGCACCCAAATGTTTATAGCAGCATTGTCCACAATAGCCAAACTATGGAAAGAACCTAGATGTCCATCAACAGATGAATGGATAAAGAAGATGTGCTATATATACACAATGGAATACTATGCAGCCATCAAAAGAAATGAAATCTTGCCATTTGTGACAACATGGATGGAACTAGAGCGTATCATGCTTAGCGAAATAAGTCAAGTGGAGAAAGACAACTATCATATGATCTCCCTGATATGAGGAAGTGGTGATGCAACATGGGGGCTTAAGTGGGTAGGAGAAGAATAAATGAAACAAGATGGGATTGGGAGGGAGCCAAACCATAAGTGACTCTTAATCTCCCAAAACAAACTGAGGGTTGCTGGGGGGAGGGGGGTTGGGAGAAGGGGGGTGGGGTTATAGACATTGGGGAGGGTATGTGCTTTGGTGAGTGCTGTGAAGTGTGTAAACCTGGTGATTCACAGACCTGTACCCCTGGGGATAAAAATATATGTTTATAAAAAATAAAAATTAAAAAAAATAAACCCCATTCAATATTAACAACTGATGAAGTCCTTTATGAAATTAGGTTATGCTATGAAGAATGAGAAGGGAGATCCCAACACTGCTTAAAATGGCAGATCACCCAAGAAACAATGTCCTTTATACCCGTAAACATCATTTTTCCTGACACAGTATTCCTTTTTGGAAGCCAGCCACATCATCAAGCCCAGGGTCCCACTGTTCCCTCTATGCAGCCTCCTCTGTCAACCCTGGCCCCAGCGCTGCACCATCCAAGAACTCCCAACATCAGCTTTCCTCTCCCCTCCTTCTTTTTTTGGTTTTTATATTTTATTTGAGTCTAACTTTTGGTTTAAGATCCTCGAATTTCTGTCCTTTCACTCAGGAACTCTCCCATATACCATCCAGCCAGCCAATAATCCGCTTCAGATCTTTCTTCTTTGGAAAGCAGAGGGCTTGCAAAGGAAAAGGGAAAATGATCATGCTTTGATTTTGCCTGATTTAGGGGATTCTCTGTCTGCCTCCATACATCATAAGGGGCTTGAAATATAGGGGCTGGGGTCTCTCTTCCATCATGATGTCCTGTCAGTTAAACAAAAGACTCATTTTCTTGTTCTAGGAAATAGATTTCTGATTGGTTTCAATGGGAGTATCCATAGCAGGGAATTGGGATGTGGCCCACGAGAAGATGAAGAGCATAAACACATGTCACTTCTACTGGTGGTCTTTAGGGGAAGTGATGGCTGTTATGAAAAGGAGTTCTCCTCAGATGCTTGTTCAGCCCCGGGGCCCAAGCAACGTAAGGTGCCTTAAAATTAGGGGCTTGGCAGGGGGTGCTGAAGACCCGGTTTCAACAGAGTTCCTATGGAATTTAACAATGCCTCAGTATTGTGACCATTCACTCTTAGTTTGTTCAAGGGTCTACCTGTTTCTCCAAATCTCCACTGATCTCTGTATCACGACTTTTCTCCTATTAGTTATTTTATTCCCCAATCCTGAGGAAGTCCTACAAGCCTGAACATAGAGCCTCACCACTTCCCTAGGTCTTACACATCTTTCCGCTGCCCATGGGTCATTATGAAAACACATATTCAGTGTTTTTCAGGTTTTTCAACAAATTTGGTGAAGTTTTATTTTTTTTAAAGATTTTATTTATTTGACAGAGAGAGAGATCACAAGTAGGCAGAGGGGCAGGCAGAGAGAGAGAGAGAGAGAGAGAGAGAAGAGGAAGCAGGCTCCCCACTGAGCAGAGAGCCCGATGCGGGGCTCGATCCCAGGACCCCGAGATCATGATCCAAGTCAAGGGCAGAGGCTTAACCCACTGAGCCACCCAGGTGCCCTGTGAAGCTTTCTTTTTTTTTAAAAAAGACTTATTTATTTGACAGAGAGAGACAATGAGAGAGGAAACACAAGCAGGGGGAGTGGGAGAGGGAGAAGCAGGCTTCTCTCCGAGCAGGGAGCCCGACACAGGGCTCAATACCAGATCCCTGGGATCCTGACCTGCGTCAAAGGCAGACACCCAATGAAAAATGAAGCTGTTTTAATGTAAGGAAACAAATTTTCTCTTCAAAAAGAGTCTAAGTTTGTCTTACTTCATGTAAAATGGCACTCTGGTCCTGCTAGAAACACTTTTTTTTTTTTTTAAACATTTTTACTCATTTATTTGGGAGAGAGTGAGTGAGCATGAGGGGGGAGCGGCAGAGGGAAAAGGAGAGGGAGCAGCAGATTCCCTGCTGAGCAGGAGCCCAATAAGGGGCTCTATTGATCCCAGGACTCTGGGATCATGACCTGAGCCAAAGGCAACTGCTTAACTGACTGAGCCACCCAGATGCCCCAGAAACATACCTATTTTCTTTTTTGATAAATAATTCTCAGTCTGTCTGCTCATAGGAATCACTGGGGGCTTTTTAAAAACTCCAGTGCCTGGGTCTCATCCCCAGACTGATATAAGTGATTTGGAATGAGGCCGGGATTTTAGAGTTTTTAAAAGCCCTAACACACAGTCAAGATACACACCATTAGGGACGCCTGGGTGGCTCAGTGGGTTAAAGCCTCTGCCTTCGGCTCAGGTCACGGTCTCAGGGTCCTGGGATCAAGCCCCACATTGGGCTCTCTGCTCAGCAGGGAGCCTGCTTCCTCTCTCTCTGCCTACTTATGATCTCTGTCAAATAAATAAATAAAATCTTTTTTTCTAAAAAAAAATGCACACCATTGGCTTAGTCCATTTTCACCTAACACCCTTGAATCATAGAAGAACTATTTGCCTCATAACATATGTAGTCTATATTTTAAGACAAATTCAATCCTACAGTACAGCTGCTATTACTTTGATAATTCCAAACAGCAATTTTTCAATGCCTCTTTGATTTCTCACAACAGATATTCAGAGAAATGCTTGAGGGCATCAGATTCATCTTATGGGGAAAAAAAGTTACATACATGCTTTAGCATCTTTTTCCTCCTCCATGGAACAGAAGGAAGCCAAAAGATAGATATGTTTGTTACTTAGATTGTGGTGATGATTTCACGGTATATGCATAGCTCCAAACATGTCAAGTTGTATACATTAAATGTGTAGATTTATATACTGATTTACTCAATAAAGCTGTTTAAAAAATATTTCAGCTAATCCATGCAGAGAGTTTTCCAGAGAGATTTACTTGATGCCATGTAACAGAAAAATGCTGTAGTATGGACCTTTTATAGAGAATCATAATGTAACTGTTAGCTATTTATGAAACACCCATTTAAAAATTTAATTTTCAAATGCTCAAAGAAACAAAGAGGGAAATTCTTTTTAGCATTCCATTGTAAGTCTTTCTAGAACAGTCTTTGTTCTAAACTTCACGTTTTTTCTTCTGATAGTGTTCCATGAATATTCAGTAAGAAAATTCCTTACTTTTTTCCTTGTTATCCTAGGTCTTAAAATGATGTCTTAGGTTCAGAAAAAATACCACCCTCCAATATTTTTGGCTCCTAGTTTGGCAACATAAGTATCTCCTAGAAACATCTTAGAATTTCACATTCTCAGCATCACCTTAGAACTACTGAATTAGAAACTCTGGTTGTGGGATCCAGCAACCTGTATTTTAATAGATCCACAATTTAGATACTTACTAAGTTTGAGAATCAATGATACAGAAGATAATAGACATTTATATTTGTGCTCTGGCCCCAGAGAACGTTTCAACTTGATTTGGCCCTGAATAAAACTTTGGAAATCAGTTTATTTATTATCCCTAAACCAGGATCCGGACTTGTAGAGAAAACCCCTAAAAGAGTCAAGACCACAAGACCATTTGCATGATGCTTTTTTTTTTTTTTAAGATTTTTTATTTATTTATTTGACAGAGAGAAATCACAAGTAGGCATAGAGGCAAGCAGAGAGAGAGAGAGGAGGAAGCAGGCTCCCCGCTGAGCAGAGAGCCCGATGCGGGACTCGATCCCAGGACCCTGAGATCATGACCTGAGCCGAAGGCAGCGGCTTAACCCACTGAGCCATGATGCTTTTAATATTCTTTGATTTCCTTGATATTTTTTGCTTTCTGATCACTTTACAATAACCAAGCCATGCCCCTATCTGTTTTATCTCAACATGTAACAGTATTGATTGTAATATAAATATCTGCATGGAATTCTTTTCCCAAAAATCTTCAAGGGCAAGAAGGAAGACAGATTGCTGACAGGCTGCTCTCTTCTGAGAATTCAAATTTGTTCTCGGTCAACAAGACTCTTCATTTCATATTTCAAATTTATTACCCTTCTGTGCCCCCAAAAAAACCTCAAGGGAAGCTTAATGTTTAAATCTGGCAATTCCCCTCCTTCATGATGTTCGGGCTTCTGTGTTCTTCTCCTGTTTCATACATCTCACATTGCCTCATTTCTCTCCGTGATTTTCCTTACAGTTGACCTCCTGTTCCTGTTTATGACAAGAAGCCTGCCTCATCTTCTTAGAATTTCCTTTTATACACAACCCACTGCATGCATGCACTGAATCATTAAACATCCGAGTCCAAGTTCCTTAGAAAACAATTTCTAACAAATTTAAATTCTAATGTTTCATTGCAGGAGGGCTAGGAGGAGTGTCAAGTCCCAGAGAAGCAAGTGAGGTGACAGGGGAGGAACTGAGGCAAAAAGGAAAAGACACACACAAAAAGGAAAGAAGATAAACGTAAGAGGCTGTATTATCAAGCTGGCCTCAGTATTATAAGAAAATGTAGCTGTTTGCTTGATCTCGTGGGCCAGCTCCTGAGAGGCTATATAAAGCCATTTTACCTCAGAAGAATATGTACAAAGAGGAAAATCCATAGGAATTAACAAAATCTTGTTTACTATATCACACGGATTCAAGCTTGCCACCCAGAACATTAATTTCCCAAACCTCGAGGACGTGTTACTGAGCTCTTCCAGGCAAGTACTAGGAAATTAACCCCTCCCCCATTCCGTGATATAGGCCATCACATAAACTACAAAAAGAGATGGGCGATAGCTTCCCTAGATTGTAGCCCTGGGGTGTCTGAGCTGTGGGGGCTTTTGCTCTGGGACCTTGGGGAAGCCTAGTATCATCCCGAGAGGCTGAGACAGCTGGCAGTGTCAAGACACATGTCCACGTGTCTTGGAGGTGAGAAAGTCTTTAAGTAGTGGTTGTGGGGTCATATAGGTCCCAGAGGACCTGGCAAAGTACAAAAAATGGGGTGCTCAGTTGTACCCCTTCAATCTAGTGCCATGAAGGTGAAAATCCAATCCTTGTCAGCTGTAATTTCCTAAAAAATATACTTTAGTGATTATTGTTGTACTTGATCTTGAGGCTGTAACAGACATACGTCGTCTTTTGTTTCACTGGAACTTGAGATTGCCATCATCACCCGCCAATACTTAACCTTGTCTTGGTTGCTTTCCCAGGAGGGTGAACCAAAACTTGATTTCCAATGGGTCTATGCCCTAAGTCGTCTTTCACTTGCTGAATTGGTGGATTGCTAATACTGCCCATTTATAGCAATTCTTTGAATGGAAGCAACAAGAAATGCCCCAGTGAAAAATCTGGGTACAAACTGCACTCCCCTTTGCCCCTATCAAAGTAGCATCCTTACTTTTCCTAGTCATCAAAGTATACTCCATCACCTAGTTTGTTTGCTTTCCGTCTGATAGAAGGAGTCCCAAGTGACATGGGGTAGTTGTACCCTTCAATTCAGGGAAATTCTTCAAATGTCCCTGTTAGTTTATCTCCACCCCCCCCCACCCCAGAAACTAGGACTTCTCATCTGGTGAAGTTTAAGATTCCACAAGTAGCTCGGTGAGAGTGATGGCGAAATGGGCCAGTGCTACTTACTGTGTATTCTAGCTACTGAGGACAAAGCCCTCAAAGTATGTTGTTGCTTCCGCATGTATGTGACTTGGGGACACTGCTGCTATCCATGTATGTGATGACTCATATCTGTTTTGAGTGGTGTCCATTTTGAAAGAGGGCTCTTCAGCAAGTTCAATGTGAGGAACATGTTAGAGTAACACTTCTGTCATAGAGTCTTAGATCTGCTGATGCTAGAGGTATCCAGTACGCGTGATGATACTGTGTCAAGTCTCTGGCAAGCCCCAATAGGAAAGTTGCAGAGAAGAGCCCTAGAGTTCTGAAAATATACTATATTCTATATTACAAAGAACTAGTCCTCAAAATAACCCCCCTAAATGATCTCCTGGTGTACTACTAGGCCCCTGTAAAGACTGAGTACCTAGATGTGAAGTGGCCAAGAGACTTGAACTGCTCATCATTAATTGGGTGCTATCAAATCCATTGAGGTGTAAATTGAAACTGACTTTTAAAAAGGTGGAGGAGGCTTATAAACTGGGTGCAGAATCAATCATATAAGAGATTGCCGGCCTGAAAATTTATGTCACCCTAAAATTCATATGTTGAAGCCCTAACCCGAAATGTAATGGTACTTGGAGATGGGGCCTTTGGGAGATAATTAAAGTTCGATGATGGATCCCTCATGCCCCGATTAGTGCCTTTATAAGAACTGACATCAGCAAGCTTGCTGTGTGTGTGTGTGTGTGTGTGTGTGTGTGTGTGTGTGCGCGCACAAAGAATAGGTCATATGATCACAAAGAGAGATGGTAGCTGCTGGCAAGCCAAGAAAAGATGATTCTACCTTGCCAGCACACTGACCTTTGACTTCCCCAGACTACAGAACCAGGAGAAATAAATTTCTGTTGTTGAAGTAGTCTATGGCATTTTGTTATCACAGCTTGAGTCGACTAACACAGAAACAAAAACAAAGCACAAAAACTTATAGGTATAAAACATTAAAATACTGGAGCTAGAAGGAATCTTTGTGGATTTATCCGTTCATTTTATAGGTAACTTGCAGAGTTCCACAGAAACTACAGAAACAGAGAGAGACAGAATTCCTGATGTCCTCAGGCCAACTCCTGACTGAACAGGACTAACTAAAGGTCATCATCTAGTATTCTTTCCATTTAAGCACTTGGCTGCATTTAAAGACAGACAATGTGAATGAGAATCTGCAAAGCTCCATTTCACAGAACGAGCTACTGAGATAGGGCAGTATTCAAATTCAACTTAACACACCAGCCAGTACCTAGAAGATTCTAATGATGTCATAAAGTATATAATTTAGGTAAAAATGTCCTTCAATTTATAGAATAACTTTGTAGAAAACTTCATAGCTCCTTTTTTGCATCTAGTGTGAACAGAAAGCAAAAAAAAAAAAAATAAGAGAAAGGAAGATGATTTAGGTATTTTATTTAAAAAAAACTATATAAAACTTTATCAGTGCTTTCTCAGTATTACAAATTTAAGTTTATAACAAACTTACAAAGCTCCACTGCCATCCTCTTTTTACAGATAAGAAAAGTTGTGACCTTGAACAACTCACTTAATTTTCTAAGCCTCAGTTTTCTGATCTGAAGTCGATAACTGCATTATAGTCATGGAATCAAATGTCCTTATTCTTAGTAAATTCAGGCAGGAAGTGAACAATAGGAGATTTCATTCTCATAAGTTGTACTGAATGTCATAATTCAAAAGTTTCAAAATGATCATAACTCAGAGTTTAGCATTTCATCAGACTCACAAACAATAAAGGAAGGCTACTGCTCCTGCCATGACATAATTAACTGTTCTCCCTTCATAAAACAATGCTGAAATAAAGCTCACATTTTAAGCAACTGGAATGTTAGTAAACCAGTTACAAAAAGGTCTGTAGATTCGAAAAGGAGCCCTCAAACTGCAGAGAAAATGTTTACATATATTGCAGATGGCCCAGATTTACAGCAATAAGACCAGACTGTTTTTTATTTGAGTTGAATGTGTTAATATCACTACTGAGATTCATCTGGGGGGAAAAAGCTAGAACCTATTTTCCCCAAAGTTCTAACTCTGATGGAAAATCAACTTGCAGAGACAATAACGATAATACTGAGAAAGTTTCTCCTCTGAGAGACTCAGCAGGGGAAAGAACCATTCTTCTGGCTGTTGACAGACTGCATTAAGCAGTGGACCATGATATACAGCCATACCCTTCTACTATGCAGTAAACATACCACTCAGGAAATGTCCTGCACTGGAAACCCCCAGGAAGCCCATGAGAAGTCACTAGGATGCTTAACGAGCAGCAAATTTCCTAAATGGGTGTGCAGTTGTCATGGTGTGTAAAAAGGCCCCCACATTGTGCACAACATTGTATCTGGCCTCCATCTTCATTCTCTGTGATACTGCCACAGGGAAAGAGTTGGCATGCTGAATGGTCTTGCAGAAGAGAGGCATTCAAAGATTTCCATCATGACAATCTAGATTGTTCTGCATAGGAAATGGAAGTTAATGTTTTTTTCAGCTTATGTGGGCCCCTTATCTGTTGCTATTAATGCCCTATCTCTCTACTTTTGGCATTTACCTCATCATATTAAAGGTTGCCTCCTGCAAACACTTGTTTGAAGCTGGAGCAATCTCTGTAGTGGGCAGACCAAAGTGGCCAGGAGATTTAGTACCTCAAGAAGCAGTTCTCAAGGGCACCCGGGTGGCTCAGTGGGTTAAGCCTCTGCCTTTGGCTCAGGTCATGATCTCAGGGTCCTGGGATCAAGTCCTGCATCGGGCTGTCTGCTCCGCAGGGAGCCTGCTTCCCCTCTTCTCTTTCTCTGCCTGCCTCTCTGCCTTGTGATCTTGTGATCTCTGTCAAATAAATGGATGAAATCTTAAAAAAAAAAAAAAAAGCAGTTCTCAAGAAACAACGGGCAGGCAGGTTTCCAGTGGATCTAAGCTCTGCTTGTTTGCAGTCATAGTTATCTTACTAACACAACATTTATGCCTCCCTCCCTTTCTTGTCTCTCTCTGCTGTCTCCTAAAGAGTTTGCAGAGATTAACCTGCAGAGAAGATATTTGTCTCAGGTTCTGCCTTTTAGGGGACCTCACACAAACACAGACTTCCGATGAAAAATTTTTGAAGTTCTTTAAATGGGAATAAACATCCCTCAAGATCATTAAACCCAGAGTAAATCATATATATCTTTTTATGGGTAAATTTTTTTTTTAGTAAACATGAACTATGTCCCTTAAGAATCTTACAAAACAGGTATGCAGCCTAAAATTTTTTTGAAAGGCTGAAGTTCTCCCTGCTTTGGCTTGCTAGCAGTATGGTGGTCATCTCTTATCAGATACACTATAGATTTATATAGGTGAACCCCAGTATTTTAAGTACCTCTTGCAGGAACTTTTTTTTTTTCATTTTCTTGGCCTTGGCCTTTGTACTCCTTGAATAATTTCTTCACTGGATTCTTTAATATATACCCAGATAAGACAAGATCTTTACCAAACAACACTTCTTAAGCCTTGGGAAAACACCTGAATGGCTTCCCTTGAGAAGTTGGGAGTGGCATCTTCTGGGAAGGAGTGTGAGCCAAGAGCAAAGGAATGAATACAGACGTGTGGGAGAGAATTAGGAAAGGCAACATTCCCTGTGTTTAGATTCCTCGGGTTTTGCAGACATGCTTCCTCCTCTCCACCCAACTTTATTGCCGCTGATGAATTTTAAGCCTTTTGGATTTGCATTGGTGCTTTTGGAAAAAAATCCCATGGGTGCTTTTTTCGAAGTCATGCCTTTCTCATTCTGATAAATACGTCTCTAGCACTCCTTGATGACCAGGGAGTCCCAGACAAAATTCTGAAACAGAAAAAGTATGTGCCGGAGCCCATGACCTCCTTTTCTTTGACAATTCATGATCCTCTCAATCAAGTACCATCTTTCTTTCCTACTTCATCTTCACTGGGACCCGTTGTCAGGAGGAATCTTGACTTAAATTACTTACAAATTAGTTGCATTAGCTCTCCTAAGAGAATTCTCTTAATTATGAGAATTCTCCTTAATTATGTAATGCAAAGTTCTTAATTATGTAATGGAAAGTTTTATATCTCATTAATGATATTTTGAACACAAGAAAATAGGTGAGTAATGACTGTAGAAGTGAGGAATCTTCTACTTAGGATTAACTCACAACTGCCTGTTTATCAGCCACCTCTTGAATTCCCCACAGCCATTTCTCCATAGCATTTATTTCTCATGGATCTTAAGTGAAAACATTCCATCCTAATTTTGGTTCAAAGAATCACTATTTATCAGACTACATGGCAAACTGCGTTTGTTCAGTGTGTATTTACTGAACCAATGACAAGGATAATAATTTCTTTAAAAATTGCAACCTGATTCTTCATGGTCTTTTAAAAACTGATTTTATTTGAGGGCTCAAGTGTTGCTTTCCTGAGCAATACAAAGCTTAGTGGGAACTCAGCCTGGCCCTTTAAAGGAGAGGACTAAACAGGGTGAGTATGTCTTCAGGGAAAGCATGTAGGAAAGCCTAGTAATGCATGCCCATCCCACACCATTTTATTGAAAAGAGAGCTGCATTGACCCCATTTCTACCATATGAGGCTTGTTGCTCACTTAATCTCTGCTCAATTTAAGATACAAATTTAGAGGCAGAGGTACAAGCTACCAGTAAGAAAAATCTGTTCTCTCCTTGCAGCTGTGTAGCATGTATGGTTATTACTTGATATTCTTTCTAAATATTAGACTTTGAGAGCACATTATTCTTTTTAATAATGCTAGTTACGGTTTTATTAGTGTATGAAGGAGATTTCTTAATAGTTAATATAAAGATAAACATTTAAAAATGAACAATGGTAAGTAAAAGGAAGGTTTTGTTTGTTTGTTTGTTTGTTTGTTTTCTGAAGGTCAGAAGTTTGTTCAGGATTCATTCCTGTTGAAGAAAACCACAAATCAAATTTGGGGGGGGGTTGAAAGGTTTTTATATTTCTGTAAAAAATGCTACAGGAATTTTGATTGGGATTGCATGGACTCCGTAGATCCCTTTCAGCAGCATGGTCATTTTAACAGTATTAATTCTTCCAATCCAAGAACACAAGATATCTTTCCCATTTATTTGTGTCTCCTTCAGTTTCTTTTACCAGTGTCTTAGCTTTCATTGTACAGGTCTTTCATCAACTTGGTTAAATGTATTCCTAAACATTTTACTGTATTTGATGCTACTGTCACTTCTTAACTTCTCTTGTAAGATAGATTGTTGCTATTGTATAGAATTTTGGTGGATTTTTACATGTTGATTGGTATCTTGCAAGTTTACTACATTTCTGTCTCAGTTATAATGTTTTGGTGGAGCCTTGAGGATTTTTTATATATAAGATCCAATTAATCTGCAAATAGAGATAATTTTACTTCTTCATTTCCAATTTGCATGCCTTTCTTCTTTTTCTTGCCTAACTTCTTTGGTTAGGATTTCCAGTTACTACTGTGAATGAAAGTAGAGAGAATGGTCTTCCTTTTCTTTGCTTAAAGGAAAAGCTTTTATCTTTTCATCTTGAAAAGATGTGGACTTGTGGACAAAAAGATGTGGACTGTGGACTTGTCATATATGGTCTTTATTTTGGTCAGGTACATTCCTGCTATACCTGATTTGTTGAGAGTTTTATCATGAAAACATGTTATATTCTGTCAAATCCTTTACCTGTATCTATTGCAATGATTTTTATCCCACATTCTGTTAATGTGGTATTTCGCATTTTACTTGCATTTGTTGAGCCATTCTTGTATGTTAGGGATAAATCCCACTTGACCTTGGTGTATGATCCTTTTAATATGCTATGGAATTGGGTTTGCTAGTGTATGTTGTCAAAGATTTTTGCATTTATGTTCATTAGGGATGTTGGCCTTTCATTTTCTTCTCTAGAATTATCCTTGCCTGGATTTGGTACCAGGTTAACACTGGCCTTGTAAAATGAGGCTGGAAGTGTTCCCTCCTCTTCAGATTTTTGGAAGAGTTTGAGAAGGACTGTTGTTAATTTTTCTTTAAATGTTTGGTAGAATTCACCAATGAAGTCATCTAGTCCTGGACTTTTCCTTCTTGGAAATTTTGATTACTGATTCAATATCTTTAGTAGTTATAAAACTATTCAGATTTTCTATTTTCAGGTCAGTCTTATTAGGTTATATATTTGTATATGTTATATATAATATAATGTTATATATGTTATATGTTTTGAGGAATTTATCTATTTCCTCCAGCTTAGAGGAAGGTGTAGAATTGTTCATAGTAGTATCTATGATTTTTTTGTATTTCTGCAGTATCAGTTGTAATATCTATTCTCATTTCTAATTTTGAGTCTTGTCTTTTTTTTTTAGTTTATCTCACTACAGGTTCATTGATTTTGTTCATCTTAAAAAAAAAACAGCTCTTAGTTGTATTGATCCTCAGTATTATTTTTTATGGTCTCTATTTTATTTATTTCTGTTTTGATCTGTATTTCCTTCTTTCTAACCTTGGGATTTTTTTTGGTTCTTTCAGGTATAGATACAGGTTGTTTGAGATCTTTATCATTAGCCATTTATGTCTATAAACTTCCCTCTAGAACCGGTTTTGCGACACCCCTTAAAGTTTATGTTGCGTGTTCATTTTTATCTCAAAATATTTTTTATATATTTTTTAAGTAGGCTCCACACCCAGCATACAGCCCAATGCTAGGCCTGAACTCATGACCCTGAGATCAATACCTGAGCTGAGATCAAGAGTTGAACACTTAGCCAACTGAGCCACACACGTGTCCCTTGATCTCTCTCTTCTCATTTCTCCTTTGACACATTGGTTGTTCAGCAGTGTTTTTCCACATATTTGTCAATTTTCCAGCTTTCCCCTTGTTATTGAATTTAGTTCCATACCACCATGGTCAGAAAAGGTAGTTGGTGAAATTTCAATCTTCTTACATTTGTTAAGACTTGTTTTGTGACTTAACATATGATACACACTGGAGAATATTCTAGGTGTCTTTGAGAAGAAAGGGTAGTCAGCTGCTGGTGGATGAATGGTGCTTTAATATTTTCCCCTTAATATTTGGCTCCTGGAGACTGTTTATACTACCCGGCACAACACACCCATCATTTAAAAGAGAATCTGCTTTGTATTAATGACCATTTTTCCTTAATTTGATCAAAAAAGTGTTCAGAGGGGGGAGCCTCTTCAAAAGTGTTCAGAGGTTGACTCAATGGGTTAAGCCTCTGCCCTTGGCTCAGGTCATGGTCTCAGGGCCCTGGGATCAAGCCCCGCATCGGGCTCTCTGCTCAGCAGGGAGCTTGATTCACCCTCTCTCTGCCTGCCTCTTTCCCTACTTGTGATCTCTTTCTCTCTCTCTCTATCAAATAAATAAATAAAATCTTTTTTTAAAAAAGTGTTCAGAGGCCTGTGGGATAAAATAGGCAACACCCATGAATCTGTCTGTTTGCTGCCCCCAAAGAAAATGGAATCCTACTATTTATAATACTTCATATAACTTTGGGGCTAATAATAGAACATTTGCTCTGCAAACAGGCCATTGCTTACTAAAAATATTACCCAGCTATGGAAAAAATCTGACATTCCCAGAGAAAAATATTTCAACCTATCTTTTTAAAAGTTTGGGAATTAAGCTGTTTTTAAAAGAAAGTAATTCTCTATAGAAACAAGGTTAAATAAGACATTAAATCAATTTATTCTCACTTTTCATTTTTTTCCCCCAAGATTTTGTTTATTTATTTATTTGACAGACAGATCACAAGTAGGCAAAGAGGCAGGCAGAGAGAGAGGAGGAAACAGGCTCCCTGCCTGGCAGAGAGCTGGATGTGGGGCTCGATTCCGGGACCCTGGGATCACGACCCGAGCCGAAGGCAGAGGCTTTAACCCACTGAGCCACCCAGGTGCCCCTATTCTCACTTTTCATATAGCCCAGTATGCATCTTCTTCCCTTCTAAATAGCTTTTAAATAACTTCAGCAAGTGCCCTAGACCAGGGCTTTCCAAACTGTAATGTGCGTAGAAATCCCCTGGCTATCTTGGTAACATGCAGATTCTGATTTAGTGATTCTGTTGTGAGACCCAAGATTCTGCATTCCTAATGAGTTCCTGGGGATGTGCCACACTGAATAGTGAGGGGTTAGACACACTGAAGGAACTAATTTATTCTACTCAAAGCCCTGGTAAGAACAGGTTACCTTAACCTTTATCACTTTTCATTTTGTGCTTTAGCATGAGTACAAGTGACCAACTTTGGGATAAAATTGTGGACTTCAACTATAGTTTTAGGTTCTCTAAAAACCAGGTATAATCATTTTTTGTGAGTTTTGCACAAAAGTTGGGCTATCTTTTCCTACAGCCTGAAGTGCCACATTTATCTTTCTGCATTTTGTTTACTTTGAATTGACCCACACCAGTGAACTCTCTGTCTCCTCCATTTCTTGTTCCCAGACCTGCAAAGAACTCAAATACTTGCATCCAAGTTTGAAAATCCTATAAAGCACACACAGAAGTAGAAGCAAACTGTGAAATGTATTCAAGGCCTGCCATCTGTCTTCTTTTCGTCCCTGCTTTTATTTTGTTTTGTTTAATATTTTATTTATTTATTTCAGGGAGAAAGAGAGAATGCATACACTATGGTGTATGTGTGTGTGTGTGTGTGTGTGTGTGTGTGTAGTGAGAATCTCAAGCAGACTCCATGTTGAGCATGGAGCCCAGTACTGGGCTTGGATGTTATGACCCTGAGATCATGACCTGAGCTGAGATCATTAGTTGATCACTTAAACGTCTGAGCCACCCAGGTGCTTCTCATCCTTGTTTAACTTCTTTGAACTGTTGCCCAGGGGAACCCAGACTTTAGTTCAAAAGGTATTCCACTGCAGATGTTGGTGACCGTCTCTACAAATGGTTCTTCACTCAGACCAGTCTTTCTATGGCTCATTGCAGTTTGTAATACCCTGCAATGGTGAGTATGACAGTATTTTCCTTAGTTGTAGCAAAGAAGACCAAAAAACCATGGAGCAGTTTGTACAATAGGAAAACTACTAAGACTTTTCTCTCCCTACTATAAGAAGAGAAGCCATTTTAATAAAACTGAGTTGATTGGCCCTATAAAGCTTTCTCATTAGAGGCTAAAGTGGTAACTACCAATTCTGTTCCTCCAAGACAGTGTCTCCTTAAGGGACCAGCAATATGTGTGATTTGAGTAAGAAAGGAGGAGGAAGAGGAAGAGGGGTATATTGCTTACAAAGGTTCCTACTGGAAAGGCCCTAATTAATTAAGCAATATTATCTGACAGGCCTCATCTGTATACTTTGCAGGGAATGCCATGAAGAATGGTACTTTGAGGTAACATAATCTGCCAAATACACACTGCCCACAGCACTAGTTCATTATTAGGAAATGGCATTCTTAGTAAAATTAAAGAAAAATGGCAGCACCTTTTCATTTCCTGGGCATTCTTAGTGTGAGCCTGACAATTACTGATAGCTAGTCAGAGCCTTGTTTGTTTTCTTTGCTCTCTGGGCATTTCCTAATTATGAATAATAATTTCATTAATCATGCACTTGAAACAAGTAAATTATCCAGCAGAACATCATAATCAGTTGCATCAAAGAGTCTTCGGGAAGCCCCATATGGCTTTGTTTTAGCTTCCCCATTTGCAGCTCTCCCCAGGTACCTTCAGGAAGTCAGGAGTCAATGGCTGTCTCCTACCTGGGAAAGGCATCTGTCAGGCACAACTTTGCAAATGAAGCCATATCCTCTGACACACCTGATTTTGATTTACTTATTTAGGCTTAATGGCATCCTTCTGACTTGCCAGACTTACCCTGTGGATGGCCACCAGGGGATGCTACAGACTGACAGTGGCCATTTGTTCCATTTTCCAAGGCTTACAAAAGACAGGTCCTTCCTTGGCAGCTACTAAGTGTTCCTGACAGTCAAGTTTCATCCCAGCTATCAGCTAGACCTCACCATTGTATTTAGGTGTCCTGATCCTGGAAGTAAGCCACCCACAATCATAAAATTATCCTCAGTCCACTGACAAAATGAAAGTTGTTAGTAAATTTGCTCACAGAAGGCCCCCAGCCTCTAAAATTTGGTGAACAATTACTCTCTATAACCTTCCTCCTTTTTTCCCTTCTTCTCCCCTGCCCTTTCCTCTTTCCTTCCTAAATTTGTGTTGACATGTGAATGCTTGGATCTCTGTCTGTAACATATATTGCTCCCAGCCATTACTGTGGGGTGCTGGACAGATTACCTTTCTGGAGATATCCCTGTCAGGTCCCAAAGTATGGTATAAAAAATACTGCATTTTTTCTTCTCTGTATTTCTTTTATTATCTCTTACTATAAGGTAATATATTCCCTTCATCAAGAAGAAAATAGACAAAATCAATGGATTACAAAACCAGAATCAGAACCGCCAGTAATAGCAAGTGACACAAAGGCCATTTGCAGTGACAATTAAGTGAAGGGAAGAAGGTAGAACATTCTACAATCAGTTACCTTATTAAAATCAACACTTTCTATGATCTTCCTGGGAAGTAGGTGCCTTGCCGGGTTCTGTATTTTTCTGTGTAGGGGTGGGGATGGGGTGATAAAAGAATGAGGAAGTATAAATATGAATAAAAGATATTCCTTTTTGTCATGGAATCCACACTTTATTCGATCAAATGGAAGATGTTTTTCCATGACTCCAGTTCCATGTTTACTAAAGTGACTCTTTTTTTTTTTAAATTTATTTATTTGACAGAGAGAGATCACAAGTAGGCAGAGAGGCAGGCAGAGAGAGAGGAAGGGAAGCAGGCTCCCCGCTGAGCAGAGAGCCCGATGCGGGACTCGATCCCAGGACCCCGAGATCATGCCCCGAGCCGAAGGCAGCGGCTTAACCCACTGAGCCACCCAGGCACCCCTAAAGTGACTCTTCTTAAGAGCTGAACATGCTGGGCAGCCAAACATTTTTTGGCTGCCAAGAAATGGTTGACGAGTATCTAATGAGGCATCACAAAGCATTTATTACACTTGTAAAATAAACAGAAAAGCTGAGGATACAGAAATTAAATATGCAGTGGAGTTAAGATAACAGAGGAGTAGGAAGACCCTAAGCTTGTCTGGTACACAGCAAGATAGTTATCAAATCATTCTGAACACCCAAGAAATCAATCAGAGGTCTGAGAGAACAAAAACTGCAAGTCTACAAGTAGGAAAGCAACCATCTTTTGGAAGGTAGGAGGTACAGAGAATTGAATAGGGGGAGATACAGTTGTGGATATGGTGGTGAGGAAGGAGCCTGCTTACAGAGGCAATCACAAAGTATTAAAAGCAGTAGAATGCAGAATCTGAACTTTCAGAAGTCCGCTACCATGGGGGATGTGCCTGGCTGAAAAGTGCTCAGGTGCCCAAGCTAGGCGGAATCCCAGGAGTCACAATGTGGTCTGAGGAGCTCCTGGATCACAAGAAGAACTGGTGGTGGCCACGTGCTGCACCGTTCCCAGGCATAGGAGCAGGGAAACTGGCTGAGAGCAGTGGGTCTGGATGCTGGCTTTCTGCTCTGTTTTGTCATAAACTCCCAACTGTTGTGTAGTTGTGCAACCACTTTCCTGGCACTGGCTGGCAAATGGCAAAAAGCACAGCAAAACCCTGGAGTCAAAGCACAGGTCCACCCTACAGGAATCCCTAAAATTTGGAGTTTTGAAACTCAGTTGCATGCATGAGATAAACAACAACAACAACAACAACAACAAAACCCCTCAGACACAGGCAGGATGAACGCAGGGTTCAGATGGACACCAGGGACACAAGTGGGGTGATTACTGATTGAGTCCTTGGTGAAGCCTCACTGAAGAGTGGGGTGTGAGAACTTTCAAGTTTGGGACCAGGGAGCAGGGCACCACCATATTCATTGGGCCCAACAGCGTTGAAAGCCTTCAGGGAGCAAAACAGCACCACACAGTGGAGGCCAGGCTGCTTACGCCAAACACTGTCCCAGCTTGCTCCCTGGAGGCCCATTTTCACTGAAACATGTCAGCCTGAGAATCAGCACAGCAGGCCCCCTATTTTCGTATTTTTTTCAATTCCTTTTTATTATATATGTATATATATATATCACACATATATGTATTCACATACATTTATTTTTTATTTTCAGGGTTTTTTCCTATCTTTTAAAAATATTTTATTTGGGGATCTAGATGCCTTTAACAAGTAGACCAAAACACACTCAAGATCTAGCTTTTTTGTTTTTGGGGGGGGGGTTTGTCTTTGTTTTCTTTCTCTTTTTCCTTTTCAGATAAAATTATGACAGAGAAACTCACCCCAAAAGAACAAACAGGAAGTAGAACTCATAACCACAGATTCAATCAATACAGATATAAGTAAGATGTCTGAACTAGAATTTAAAACAATAATTATAAGGATACTCGATGAGTTTTAAAAATGCATAGAAGACACTAAAGATAAAAGAACTAAAATCTAGTTATGCCCAAATTAAAAACCCTGTAACTGAGATGTAATTTCAAGTGGAGACCATAAAAATGAGAATGGATGAAGCAGAGTAGCAAATCAGTGATACAGAAGATAATATTATCAAAATTAATGAAGCTAAAGAGGGAAAGAAAGGTAATGGACCACGAATGTAGATTTAGGGAAATCAGTGACTTAATATAATATAGTAACATTCGTATCATACAAGACCCAGAAGATGAAGAGAGAGAAAAAGGGCCAGAAGGTTTATTTGAACAAATTGCAGCTGAAAACTTCCATAATCTGGGGAAGAACAGTCATCAAAATCCAAGAAGCCTAGAGAATGCCCATTTAATTCAACAAAAGCTGACCATCCCCAAGGCATACCGTAGTCAAATTTACAAAACAGAGATAAGGAAAGCATCTTAAAAGCAGCAAGGGGAAAAAAAGTTCTTATAAGGAAAGAAAGATCAGGTTTGCATCAGATCTGTCTACAGAAATTTAACAGGCCAGAAGACAGTGGCAGGAAATATTCAATGAGCTAAATGGGAAAAATATGCAGCCAAGAATTCTTATCCAATAAGGCTGTCATTAAGAATAGAAGGGAAAATAAAAAGTTTTCCAGACAAACAAAAACTAAAGGAGTTCATGACCACCAAACCAGGCCTGCAAGAACTTTTAAGGGAGACTTTTAAGTGAAGAAAAAAAAAAAAAGATCAAAGCAACAAAGACTAAAAGGGCCAGAGAGCATCACTAGAAATACCAACCCTAAAGGAACACAATGGCACAAAATTCATATCTTTTCAATAATCACATGAAATGTACTACATGCTCCAATCAAAAGACATAGGGTATCAGAAAGGATTAAAAAAAAGAGGCATCTTTATGCTGCTTATAAGAGACTCATTTTAGACCTAAAGTCACCTGCAGATTAAAAGTGAGGGGTTGGAGAACCATCTATCATGCTAATGGATGTCAAAGGAAAGCCAGAATAGGCATACTTATATCAGGCAAACTAGGTTTTATTTTATTTTTTTAAAGATTTTATTTATTTTTGAGAGAAAGAGAGAGAGTGAGCAAGCACAAGAGGGGAGTCAGGTAGAGAGAGAAGCAGACTCCCCACTGACCAGGAAGCCCTATGCTGTGCTGGATCCCAGGACCCTTGAATCATGACTTGAGACAAAGGCAGACATTTACTCAACTGAGCCACCCAGGTGCCCTAGATTTTATTGTTTAATTTATTTTTATTTTTGTAGAAGATTTTATTTACTTATTTACTAGAGGGAGAGTGAGTGAGTGAGCGAGCATGAGTGAGAGTTGGGAGAGAAGCAGAAGATGAAGGAAAAACAGACTCCACACTTAGCATGGAGCCCAATAAGGGGCTCAATTCCACAACCCTGAGATCACAACCTGGACCAAAATCAAGAGTCAGACATCCAACCAACTGAGCCACCCAGCCTGCTCTGCAGGCAAACTAGATTTTTAAAACAAAGACTGTAGCAAGAGATGAAGAAGGGGTCATAACTATATAAAATTATATGTCATAATTATCATAATTAAGGGGTCTATCCATCAGGAAGTTCTTAAAATTATAAATATTTATGTTTCCGACTTGGGAGCACCCAAATATATAAATCAATTCATAAAAAATATAAAGAAACTCACTGATAATAATACAATCATAGTAGGGGACTTTAATACCCCACTCACAACAATGGACAGATCATCTGAGCAGAAAATCAACAAGGAAATAATCTAATACATGTTCTTTTTAAGTGCACACAGAACATTTTCCAGAATAGATCACATATTGGGTCACAAATCAACCTTCAACCAGTATAAAAAGAGATCATACTATGCCTATTTTTAGAGTACAACACTATGAAACTAAAATTCAACCACAAGATAAAATTTGGAAAGACCTCAAGTATATGGAGGTTAAAGAACATCCTACTAAAGAATGAATGGGTTAGCCAGGAAATTAAAGAAATTTTTAAAAAATACATGTAAGCAAGTGAAAGTGAAAAATGACAGTACAAAACTTTTGGGATGCAGTAAAGGAAGTCCTAAGAGAGAAGTATATTGCAGTACAGGCCTTCCTCAAGAAACAAGATGAGTCTCAACTATTCAACCTAACCATACACCTAAAGGAGCTAGAAAATCAACAGCAAATAAAGCCTAAAACCAGCAGAAGAAGGGAAATGATAAAGATGAGAGCAGAAATAAATAATATAGAAATAAAAAACCATAGAACAGATTAACAAAACAAAGACCTGGTTCTTCAAAAGAATTAATAAAATTGATAACCCTGTAGCCAGACTTATCAAAAAGAGAAAAGACCTAAATAGATAAAATCTCAAATGAGATTTTCCAACACCATGGAAATACAGATAATTATAAGAAAATACTATGAAAAAATTGTATGTCAACAAATTGGGCAACCTGGAAGAAATGGACAGATTCCTAGAAACCTACAAACTACCAAAACTACAACAGGAAGAAATGGAAAATTTGGACAGATCCATAACCAGCAAAGAAATTGAATCAGTAATCAAATATCTCCTGAGAAACAAAAATCCTGGTCCAGATGGCTTCCCAGGGGAATTCTACCAGAGATAGATAGATGATAGATACATATTATTTTTTTAATTTTAAAGATTTTACTTATTCATTTGACAGAGAGAGACACAGTGAGAGAGGGAACACAAAAGGGGGGCGGGGAGGAGAGGGAGAAGCAGGATTCCTGCAGAGCAAAGAGCCTGATGTGGGGCTCAATCTGAGGACCCTGGGATCATGACTGAGCCACCCAGGCACCCCTCTACCAGACATTTAAAGAAGAGTTAATACCTGTTCTTCTCAAACTCTTCCAAAAAATAAAAATGGAAGGCAAACTTCCAAACTCATTCTACAAAGCTAGCATTACCTTGATTCCAAAACCAAAGACCCCACTAAAAAGGAGAATGACAAACCAATATCCTTGATGAACATTCATGCAAAAATTCTTAATACTAGCAAATCACATCCAACAGTACGTTTAAAGAATTATTTACCACAATCAAGTGGGATTTATTCCTGAGCTGCAGGGGTAGTTCAATACTTGCAAATCAATATGATACACCACATTAACAAAAGAAAGGACAAGAATCACAAGATCCTGTCAATAGGTTCAGAAAAAAAAATATTTGACAGAGTACAGAATTCGTTCTTGGTAATAACCCTCGGCAAAGTAGGAATAGATGGAACATACCTCAAAATCATAAAGGCCATCTATGAAAGACCCACAGCTAATATCCATTCTCAATGGGGAAAAACTGAGAGCCTTTCCTCTATGGTTAGGAACAAGACAAGGATTTCCACTCTCACCATTACCATTTAACATAGTACTAGAAGTCCTAGCCTCAGCGATCAGACAACAAAAAGAAATAAAAGGCATCCAGATTGGCAAGGAAGAAGTCAAACTTTCACTATTTGCAGATTACTCCACCAAAAAGTTGCTAGAACACATACATGAATTCAGCAAAATTGCAGGATATAAAATCAAGGTGCAGAAATCGTTTCATTGCTTTACACCAATAGCAAAGCAGTGGAAGGAGAAATTAAGGAATCAATCCCATTTACAATTGCACCAAAAACAGTAAGATACCTAGGAATAAACCTAACTAAAGAGGTAAAAGATCTGTACTCTGAAAACTATGGATCATTGATGAAAGAAATTCAAGAGGACACAAAGAAATGGAAAGCATGCTATTTTCATGGATTGGAAGAACAAATATTGTTTAAATGTCCATACTACCCAATGTAATCTACATATTCAATGCAATCCTTATCAAAATAATACCAGCATTTTCCACGGAGTAGCACAAACAATTCTAAAATTTGTACTGAACCAGAAAAGACCCCCAATAGCCAAAGTAATTGTGAAAAAGAAAAACAAAACTGGAGGCATCACGATTTTGAATTTCAAGCTGTAGTACAAAGCTGTAGTCATCAACACAGTATGGTACTGGTACAAAAACAGACTAATCAGTGGACCAGAACAGAGAACCCAGAAATGCATTCACAAGTATATCAACTCATCTTCAACAAAGCAGGAAGAATATCCAATGGAAAAAAGACAGTCTCTTTAACAAATGGTGTTGGGAAAACGGGACAGCAACATGCAAAAGAATGAAGCTGGACCATCTCCTTATAGCACACACAAAAATAGATTTGAAGTGGAAGCAAGACCTAAATGTGAGACAGGAAACAACCAAACTCCCAGAGGAAAACACAGGCAGAAACCTTTTTGACCTCAGCTGTAGCAACGTCTTACTAGATACGTTGTCAGAGGCAAGGGAAACAAAACCATAAATGAACTATTGGGACTCCATCAAGATAAAAACCATCTGCACAAAGAAATAAACAATCAGCAAAAGTAAAAGGCCATTCTGTGAAATGGATGAAGATATTTGCAAATGACAATGTATCTGATAAAGGGTTAGTATCCAAAATCTACAAAAAACTTAACAAACTCAAAATCCCCAAGACAAACAATCCAGTTAAGAAATGGGCAGAAGACACAAATAGACGCTTTTCCAAAGAAGACATCCAGATGGCTAACAGACACATGAAAAGATGCTCAACATCACTCATCAGCAGGGAAACGCACATCAAAACCACAATGAGATATCACCTCACACTGGTCAGAACGGCTAATGCTAATGACGCAGGAAATTACAGGTGTTGGCGAGGATGCAGAGAAAGGGGAATGTTCTTCCACTGTGGGTGGGAATGCAAACCAGTGTAGCCACTCTGGAGAACAGTATGGAGGTTCCTCCAAAAGTTAAAAATAAAACTATCCTATGATCCAGCAATCACATTACTAGGTATTTACCCAAAGGATAGAAAAATACAGATTCTAAGGGGTACATGCACCCAGATGTTTGTAACAGCTTTATTGACAATAGCCAAACTATGGAGAGTGCTCAAATGTCCACTGACTGAGGAATGGATAAAGAAGATGTGGTACACACACCGGAGTATTACTCAGCCATCAAAAAATGACATCTTGCCATTTGCAATGACATGAATGGAGCAAGAGTGTTATGCTAAGCAAAATAAGCCATTCAGAGAAAGACAAATACTGTATGATCTTAAGCATATGTGGAATTTAAGAAAGAAAACAGATGAACATATGGAAAGGAGGAAAAGAAAAAAAGGAGAGGGAAACAAACCATTGAAGACACTTAATAATAGAGAACAAACTGAGGGTTGATGGAGGGAGGGGAGTTGGGGATGGGCTAGAGGGTGATGGGGATTAAAGAGGGCACTTGTTGTGATGAGCCCTGGGTATTGTATATAAGTGACGAATCACTGGATTCTATTCCAGAAACTAATACTGCACTCTATGTTCACTAACTAAAATTTAAATTTTAAAAAAGGAATTTAATATGTCATCAGGTGTGGGATGTGTCTGGCATATATGTCCTGTCAGGTAAGAACTTGTTTAGCTCTAAGACATGCAGTTGGCTGACAGCCTCTAGCTGCCTCACCTTCAGGATATACCCGATATACCTGAAGGGTTACAGACCTAATGTTTGTATCCTTAAATTCATATGCTGAAATTATAAACTTCGGTGTGACGTATTAGGAGGTGAGGCATTTGGGAGGTAATTAGGTCATGAGGGAGGAGCCCTTATGAATGGAATTAGTACTCTGATAAGAAGAGACATGATAGGGCGCCTGGGTGGCTCAGTGGGTTAAGCCTCTGCCTTCGGCTCAGGTCATGATCTCAGGGTCCTGGGATTGAGTCCCGCATTGGGCTCTCTGCTCAGCGGGGAGCCTGCTTCCTCCTCTCTCTCTGCCTGCTTCTCTGTCTACTTGTGATCTCTTTCTGTCAAATAAATTTAAAAAATCTTTAAAAAAAAAAAAAGAGAGACATGATGGATTATTTCCTCTCTCTCTGTGGTCCTCCATATGAAAATATAGTAAGATCACCATTTTCAAATGAGGAAGAAGGCCCTCACCACACACCGAATCTTGAACTTCCCAGTCTCCAGAACCATGAGAAATAAGTGTGTGTTTTTTAAACCACTCAGCCCATTGTGTATTTGTTAACAACCCAAACTGACCATGACATCATTTCAGCTGCTGCCGTGCACTTTCTAGCAGCCCTTAGTCAATGGCTGTGCAGAGTGGGATTACTAAGACCTGGTCACTCCTGGCCAACACAAGGAAAATCTAACAATCAATTCTTGTTTTTCAGCTCCTTGAGCTGGCTGAGACTTTGTCCAATATGCATCATGGACAGAGGTTCCCCCTGCCCAATTCTGTTCCCTTCCCCTTTATCTTTCTCCAGCATTATTCCACAATAATCTTCTTGTGCTATAAACTGTCTCCATGTTGGCTTCTCAATGGATCCCAATGACTCATTGTGTCTGTCTACACTTGAAACTCATTTGTTTATTTCTTTTGAAAGGTTTTATTTATTTACTTGAGAGAGAGTATGCATGCGTAAGAGAGTACAAGCAAGGGGGAAGGAGAAGAAGCAGGATCTCCATTGAACAGGGAATCCAATATGGGGCTTGATCCCAGGACCCTGGGATCATGACCTGAGATGAAGGCAGACTTAAGAGACTGAGCCACCCAGGTGTCCCATCTGTAACTAATTTAAAGAAAAATATAATTTTACATCAAGACCAGAGACTGTAAAATGTCTGCAAAATTCTCTACCTGCCCTAATAAATCTTCTTTTCCTGTGAAAAGAATTTTTTTTAATTTTATTTATTTATTTGACAGACAGAAATCACAAGTAGGCAGAGAGGCAGACAGGGAGAGAGGAAGGGAAGCAGGCTCCCCGCTGAGCGGAGAGCCCGATGCAGGGCTTGATCCCAGGAGCCTGGGATCATGACCTGAGCTGAAGGCAGAGGCTTTAACCTGAAAAGAAATTTTGTTTCTTTGGGCACATCACTAAGGCAGTATAAAGGTCTTTGGGGTGGAGGGGAGTCTCAAGTGGCAATTGTGTAACAAGAAGGTTTGGTTGACACTGCTCTAAATACAGGGACTGCAATGTTTCTAGGGAATAATAAAGTCTACTAAAAGTTTGTATGCATTTATTTTCAGTATGTGACAAGTGATATTTTAAAATCTCGATGACAAAATAGTTTTCTCTGTCAGGGTAGAATGCTCCCACGCCTCCCTCCTCCCACCTTGGTATACCACTGTAAATTGGTTAAATTATAAATGTGAATTAGTCTAACTACTTTTCCCTATGAAATCTCAGATTGTCCGTTTTCCAGTTTGTTATAAAATTTGGTAAATTTTTTCTTTTGGGATATTAGGTTTTTGTCCTATTTAGATTCTAATATCCCATTTATTATTTTAAAGATCCTACAGTTAACATTGAGTCTTTATGTCAAGGGAACTGGAGAGATAACTGGAGGTTTGTAGTCTGTTCCTCTTCTCACTTTTATTTCTCTTAATGTAGTACGTTATGTGTCTGTGTTGGCGGGTCTGGGATATTTCTTCTACATTGCTCTTATATATGTAGCTCCTATGTATTTGGGAACAAGGAAGAAAATCAGGGACACAGAAATACTCATATATAACTGTTGCCTTTTGGAGCCTGATGTCTCTCTGATTTGGTCTAATTCTGTCTGGGGCTACTGCTATGTAGTGGTGTGGCAGACCTCAGCTTTACTTGGCAACACTCCAGCACCAAGGACCTCCACACAGCAGTAATGTACTATCTCCCTCTGGCCCCCTGCCAATACTCCATACTTCCAATACCTCTCTGATTTGAATATCCCAATGTTTAGTCAGCCAGTGGCATGAGAAATACTGGAGCTTCTCCTGGAGCTACAGGAACCACTGTTGTCCCCTTCTCCAAGGACTATGAAAAACTGGAACAGGATGAAGATACCTCTGTATTTTTTCCAAGCCCTCCTATACCATAATCTCTAAAGTCTTACTGGTCTAAACTACTTCAGTGGGATCCTCATCCTCAGAACTGTCTAGATAAGAAAGTAGCATTGATATTGATCCTTCTATTCATGATGTCATGACTCTCCACAGAATACCTGTCAAACTACCCCCAAAACCCTGATCACTCCTCTTTAGACTGTGGTACCAGAACATCCAGATGAGAAAGTAGAAAAAAAGAACCCAGTTTATCCCTTCTTGAAGGCTCAGCCACAATTTACAAGGGATTCTCTTAGAACAAACCCATCATTATGACCACTTGGATTTAGGAAGAATATCTTGGAGAGGGAAAGGAGGAGCCTTTGTTTAGGCACTCCTCATGCTCTCAAAATTGTCAAGCATGAGGACTCTTTTTGGTGCTCATAGAAAAGCCCTATTGAGATTAAATGGATTCATAGTATCTTCTTCCTTTTTTCCTTTTCTTTTCTTAAACCCCCAATTTTTCTTCATAGTCAAGTTTGTACTTGACTCAACTTCCCAGTATTCCAGGTTCTTACCTAGTGTATGAGGGATTAGATGAAATAATCCCTAAAAGTTTCTTTCAGTTCTAATAGTGCATGTGCCCAATATTTCTTACCAAAATCAGGATTAGATTTCTCCATCCCCTCTGAAGTTCATTTACTCATCACACATTTATTGAATCCTAACAACTGCTCTATATAACATCGCTACATAATTTATTTACATATGACTATTCCTGTTGTTCCTGAAGTTCCTCAATGGCAGCAGAACTACGTTTTATTCTTGTTGTGTCCGTATCACAAAATGGGCTCTCAATAAATCCTGTTTGAAGGAATTGTTCTTTATGCAAATTATGAGAGCTGCCAGTTGTGGTTTGTGGATAAAAAAGTAGCAATGAATAAACTAACATTTGTTATTCCCTTCTTACGAGCCTAGCACCATGCCATGATTCTAGAAGATTGAGAGGAAATAGAAGACATGGTTCCTGAACTCATGAAGAACAAACGCTAACAGCAAAAGAAAAAAATGACACTAAAGCAGACAGAGCTGTGTCTTAGTACACAAGCTGGAGTCTTCCTAGAAAGCATATGAACATGAAATCCAAAAGCCAATACACTTCCAGCCACATGCTCTTGAAACTACTATAATACGTGAAATGAGTGGTCTTCCACAGTGAAAGAAAAGCATTTATAGCTGAAGACCACCACATCACAAATATTACATACCCATTCATTGTTCCTGTAGCCGGAAGGAGTAGAATGTTGCAATTAAGCCCACACACACCTTCTTAGTTCTGTTATGCTAGAAAAATTAATAATGGTGTGCCTTAGCTTCCTTATATATAAAACAAGAATAACAGAATTCACCTGAGTTGTTGTGATCATCACATAAGTAAATACAAGTAAAGAACAATTAAGTTTGGCCCTTAATTACCACAGTTTCAACATCTGACCTTCCTTATTACTGAATATATTACACAACTGAGGTTGTGAAAATACTAATGCAAAATTTATTAATCTTAACTAAAAATCAGAGTCCTTGGTAAGAGTTACACACACACACACAGACACACACACACACACACTGTTTATGCATTGTTCTCCTGATTTCAGTGAGCACCTTTATGTCCTTTAGAATTCTTGGAGATAGTATTGAGAAAGCTAGGAACAACAGCAGAGGCTGTTTTTAGCATACAATGGGGGCAATCATGATTTGCACAATCCTGGTCTTCAAACTCAGCAGAATTTGCCACTTATGAAGCTAAAGGCCAGAGTAGCCATTGCAGATCCCTGAACATCTCTCTAGATCTCACCTAACAGGTTTTCACTTTTGTTGATGCCAGGCACCTGGGTCCCTCCTCATTCCTACTACAGCTTGGGAGTCACACTTACAGCCAGATCTGGCTTCTGCACTTATGAGGCTGAAGACACCAGCCTAGGAGCCTCTGGATGAACCCCATTATTGGGTTTGTCCTCAAGGCTAGCACATCCAGCTGTATTTCTGCATGCCACCTGCCTGATGCCAGCCATTAGCCTCCAGTGTGAATGCCTGGGGGGAGAATGTATAGCCACAGGAGAGCACATTGACAACCATGGCCTTGGCAGCTGCTTGGGGGCTGAAACTGGGTGCTTCTTTTTACCCTGGTTGACATCAATGTGCTTATGTAGAGCGAGGCCCTCCAGATGTGCACTTGCACACCCCCAGCCAAATCTTTGTAATTGGACTCCATGGTAGCGGGCACCCCCAATGGGATACTGTGCATCCACAGGAAAGCATGCCAACAGACAGGGCCTCCATAGCTGCCAGTGAGCCCATAGTGGGCCCTGGCCCTTCTACCTGCCCTGCCCCCATTGCTATCAATATGTCTGCAACTGGCTTCTGCCTCTACACAGGCAGCTGCAGGCACCCCCCAACAGATGAGTGTCTGCAAACCACTGGCTCTGGCCACCACCACTGCCTTCTCTGGTCCCTAGATACCAGACCTAAGACACATATTAGGACCCCAACAGCCTTGCAGCCATTATCATCTTCGATGGTGCTCACCTAGGACTGCAGAGTTGTCAAAGCTATGAACTGCAGTGACCTGAACGGAAGAGGCCTTACTCTTCTTTGACCTGGTCTCATGATGTGCCTCCATACTTGGCACCCTACAGCACTAAACCCAGGCTTACACCACAAGCCATCATGTTCTTATCCACAGGTGGAAGGCCTCCCTTACTGAAGTCAGTCCATAAAGTCTCAAAAAGGTGGTTACTTTTTCAAATGTGCAGACGCTTACCCAAGGCTACAGAAATTATGAAGAATCACAATGGGAAATATGTCTCCATCAAAGCAATATGGCAGATCTCCAGCAATTAGCCCAAAAGAAATGGAGATTCAGAAATTACCCAATAAAGAAATCAAAATAATTATTCTATGGATGCTCAAAGAGCAATTTATTGACATCAGAAAACAATTTAAGAACAAAATGAAAAGTTCAATAAAGAAACAGAAAACATAAAAAAGAACCAAACAAAAATTTTGGAGCTGAAGAATATAATGATTGAACCACAGAATTCAATATAGAGCTTCAATAACCAACTTAAATAAGCAGAAGACAGAATCAGTGAGTTATAAGCAGATCAACTGACTTACACAATCAGAGATGGAAAAAAAAAAGGAAAAATGGTGAAAAGAAATGATGAAAGTCTTTGGAACTTACGGGACATCAGCAGAAGAAATAATGAACACGTCACTGCAGTTCCAAGACAGGGAGAAGGGCGAAGAATGCTTTTCAAAAATAATGGCTCAGAAATTCCCAAATCTGGGGAGAGATTTGGATATCCAAGTTCATGAGGATAAGTCACTTCAAAATTCTATCCAATGTGATCCTCTCCAAGACGCAATAATAAAACTGTCTAAAGCCCAAAGACATAGAAAACTTTAAAAGCAGCAAAAGGGGAAAAAAAAATCCCTCGTGGAAGGTAACCTCAAAAAAGCTACCAGAAAATTTTTCAGCAGAGACCTTGCAGGCCAGAAAAGAATGGGCTGCTATATTCTAAGTGCTGGAAGAAAGATACTGCCAGCCAAGAGTATTTTACCCAAAGTTACCTTTTAGAACTCAATGCCAAATAGACTTTCCCTAATAAACAAACGGAGGGAATTCATCACTAGTAAATTTGCCTTACAAGAAGTGCCAAAAGTAGTTCTCCAATCTGAAGCAAAGGGTCAACAAATAGTAAAATGAAAACATACGACAATACACAACACACTGGTAAAGGTAAATAGATAGTCAGATACAGAAAACCCTAAGACTGCAATGTGGTGGTGTGTTAACTAACTCCAGTATAAAGGTTTTTGTGGGCGCTTTTTAACTCCAGTATAAAGTTTAAAGAACCAAAATATTAAAAATAATGACAATTTCTTAATGGATACGAAATACAAAAAGATGTAAATGGTGACATCATAAAATAGAAGAGCAAAAGCATAGTTTTTGTATGTGACTGAAGTTAAATTATAAATAGACTGACAGATCTGTATCTCTATATCTCTATATGGTCAACAGGTACATGACAAGGATTCTCAACATCACTAATCATGAGGGAAATGCAAATCAAAACAGGGTAGGTTATCATCTCACACATGTTAGAATGACTAGTATCGGCGAGAGAAGAAAAAACAAGTGTTGGTGAGGGTGTGGAGTTAGAGGGACCCCTGGGCACTGTTGGTGGTAATGTAAATTCGTGCAGCCACTCTGGAGAATATGGAGGTTCCTCAAAACAAAACCCAAACAAACAAAAGAGCTCCTTAAAAATAGAACTACCATATGATCTGGCAATCCCATTTCTAGGTAATTATCCAAAGGATTGAAATCAGAATCTTGTTGCGATATCTGTACCCCCATATTGATACAGCATTACTCACAATAGCCAGCCTATCCATCAATGGATGAATGAATAAAGAAGAGGTAGTATATATACAGTGGACTATTACTTGGCCACAAAATAGAAGGAAATCCTGTCATTTGCAACAATTTGGATGAAACTTGAAGGTATTATGCTACATAAAAGGAGTCAGAGAAAAACAAATGCTGTATGATCTCATTTGTATGTGGAATCTAAAAAATCCAAACTCAGAGAAATGGTAGAATGGTGATTAACAGGGATTGGGGGCTGGGGAGTAATGGGGAGATGTTGGTCAAAAGCTAAAAATTTGTAGTTAAATGATAAACAAGTTCTGGGGATCTGATCTACAGCATAGTGATTATAGCTAATAATACTGTATTATATACTTGAAAGTTGCTGACAATACACAACACACTGGTAGATCAGTGTGGTAGAGTAGATCATAAATGTTCTCACCACAAAAAAGTGAAATGGTAATTATGTGATGAAAGTATCAGCTATTGCTGGTGGTAATCATTTTGGAATATACAAATATATCGAATGGACATTTTGCACACATACAATATTATATGTTAATTACAGCTCAAAGCTGGAAAAAACGGATTCCCATAGGTCTCCAACTAAAACGCAGGCTCAAAGGGCATTAGCCACTACCTATGGCATTATTCTTCTCACTGCAAAAATTTAAATTTTCCAAAGAAGTTGGGGGAGACACACAATGCCTAGGTTTGGAACAGGCAAACTGTCACTTTAAACCATCCTATTGGCCAAAGCAGGGCACATGGGGGAAAGATAAGCATCAGTAGACTGGGGAAGACCAGGTATACTCCTCTCAAGGAGATCCGGGTGGTAGAGAAATACTTCCTGAGAAATAGTATATATGTATTTTTTTAAAGATTTTATTTATTTGAGAGAAAGTGACACAGTGAGAGAGGAAACACAAGCAGGGCTAGTGGGAGAGGGAGAAGCAGGCTTCCCGCTGAGCAGGGAGCCCAATGTGGGACTTGATCCCAGGACCCTGGGATCATGACCTAAGGCGAAGGCAGACACTTAATGACTGAGCCACCCAAGTGCCCCGTAAAATAGTATATTTTATCATAGTTACAATTTTGATACTCTTTATACTCTTTTTCTTTCTTTAAAAATAATGCCACTCTGTCTGATAATGCCAGTGTCTGTGGACATTGTGAATCTTTTTGTCAACATTCTTTCAAGGAACTTTGTATGTGTATGACCGTGGTTGTTTCATTGTGGCATTTATCAGAGAATTTAAACTGAAGTCATTTTTGGAGTTTAAAGTAAAGTCTTTCAGAGGTCATTTCCTTTACTTCTGTTAATTAATGATGTATTCCGCCACAAGACTTGTGAGAATTCTAGTTCCCATAATTTCGGAGGAAGAGACAGTTTGTCTAAAAAAATGCAGCAGACAAATTAGCAAAGCGGTCAACTATTCTGCAGAAAAAGATCTGTATGGGATCTGACTACTTTCCATTTGGTGATCCCACATTCTTTGAAAACCTTTTAAAAAGGAACCAGGTCAGAGAGCAGTAGCAAGGAATTTGGAATGATAACTAAGGTTTAAATCCGATCTCAAACTATGAGGTAAGTTAACCACTGTGACTATCAATCCCCAAATCTTAACGGCTTAATATAATTCAAAAGTAGTGCTAGCCCATGGTTCCGCATGGGTGCTTGGTGGGTGGCCTTCAATGGAAGGATGCAGAAATCAGGTTCCTCCCCCTTGTAACACTACTACCTCATAGGACTTCAAGCTCTCTTGCTGGTTTTTCTCTTTCTGTCTGCCAAAAGAGAGTGGAGGATAGTTTAAAAGATACTTTGTTAGGTTGGATATAGAAGAAAGATGTCCAGGAAGAGAACCTATATGGCCCCCACTTCCATCCACGTGGCCCATCTGCTGCAAGGCAGGTCAGACAGCGTGCGTATGAATAAAAGGAAATGGCTTGGGTAAACAACCATTCAGTGGCTGTGATGTGTAGCGTTATAAGTATCACCTGAACCTGAAAACCTGAAACCTGAACCTGAAAACTTCCCATGACTGAACAACTCAAACACTATGGGATGGTTTTGAGATTAATGGCTGCATATTAACGGTAAAAGAACGGGTTATAATGTCATTTATAACATTGTTTACAATAACCTACATGTTATGTATGTAGCATACATACATGTTATATATGTATGTATGCATGTAACCTACATGTATGTATGTGGCAGCCACCACCGACCGTGACAATGGGAGCAGAGAGAGCATTTTTCTCTCCACTTTCTCATGTCTTCCCCACTTCTCAACACCCCAGATGACAACAGGAACCAAAAGAACACCTGTACCTGCAAAGGTATTACTGTATCAGTACACAGGAATGACACGGAACTGCTGAAACGATTCACGAGGTGACACTGCCCGGTAGGGGTGGTGTGGAATCAAATCCGGCTCTGTGGATCTTGGTCACAGCGAGTCATCTCGGCAAAAGCTATAGAAGTTTGGGAACAGTCGCCCCAGATTTCTCTGCATAAGCATTAGTCTTGGGCTTCACTAAGGTGAGCTACCTGTCACCTGCTTCCGGGGTTTGGGGGCGGGGCACACAATTGCTCAGCTTCTAATTGGGTTTCAACGGCAGACATGAAGTAAGTCCCGTAGAATACAATGTTCCAGAAAGTGGTCTCTCACCCATCAGCCAGGAGTGGAATGATACTGGTGATGAGCCTATGCGAGGAGAGGTGGATAGTCTCGCGGTGCAGATATAGGAGGGACCTCGTGGAAATGCTGACTTCACTAAAACCACTGTGACGGCACATGCACCCAAGCATATGAAAAGGGCTCTATCAGTTACAGTTAGAATTGGAAAAATTTTATTGCTTCCTGTTATGGGGAGAATGAAATTGATCACTGTAAAATATACTCGCATTTTACCACCAGAGTGATACAGCTGCACATTTCCACACTTTGCATGTCTACTTGGCATAGCTTTCATTACCCCATAACTTGTGAGCTCTCTGAAGCAGCACATAGATGTCTGCACAGGACAACTTGACTTTACTCAGAAAGAAACTGACCTGGAACATTGCTGTAAGCTGGCAGGGTAATGATTCCATTTCCTATCAAAATAAGCTATCCATCTGCTCTAAAAATACCCATTGTAGAAGAGGAGAGGGGGGAAAAAAAGGTTGAAAAATGCCCTGAACCAAGAAGTTTGAATTCACGATAGCACGGTGTACACCCTGAATGCTGGAGGCACTGTTTCATGTTCTTCCGTTTTCTTTTGATTATCTTGCAAGGTTGCCAGGGCCACGTGATAGAAGAATGGTAAGCCAATGGTCTCCCGGAATAAATCTGACCAAGGTCAGTTTTCATTTCATTCATATCCCGCTTTTTATTTTCCTCAAATTTCTTACTTGTGTTTTTTCACAGTGATTACAAGGTATTCTATTTGGGCTCAGTGCACCTGGAGAAAAGGACGAGCCATAGGGCTCCTTCAACTCTGATGCTTATGCCCTTGGTTCCACACTTTGTATACTAGACCAGGCTATTAACTCTTGACTTTGAGCAGGATATTCTCCATCCCCATAACACCAAACCATATCACTCACTAGTCCATAGATCCTCAAGAGACTGCACTGATTTATTATAATAAACTCTTCCTTGTTTCTGACTTCTGAGACTTGGCATTAGTAGATGTAAATCCTGTAGAATCAAGATTTGGCATCTAGAATTTGAATTTGCACTGTATTTCAGAAATATTCTTAAGGCAGAGAGAGGAAGTTGCCAAATATTAGCCAAGCAAGGGACATCCAAATCTCAAATTTTCAAGACGAGATCCTAATGGGTGTTACATTTAATTACTAGGTTCCCCACAGCCTGGTCTGTAATACCTCATGGGTAAAGTAAGCTTCTTTTAAGAATGAAAACGGTTTTATCACAAATCCAAACAAATATCAGGAATGCAAGAAAGGGGGAAAAAAAGGGCACACTGGGGCCACACCCTGTGCTAAAAGCCACCAAGATATACCATCTAAAGAATTCTAGTGTATGGGAAAACAGGAAGGCACTGATTGTACTCCAGGTTCTGTCTTAGCACTTAAGCCATGGAGGTGAGGCTCAGCAACATATGTGAACTCCTTGAGTCTGGTTCTAGAGAGGCCCAGGTGAGAGAGTCCTATACAAGTTTCCTAAGAAAGTCAGGATGGGTTCTACATATATGCTTTCCGGGAATGAGCCTCAAGTGAGGGCCAAGTGAGAGGGAGTCCCATGCTGGTTTCCTAAGAGGAACGAAGAGAAAGTGGCCCACTTATGAGCATTCAAGGAGTCATAAATGAGAGAAAGCCTGGCAAAGGGGCATCTGCTGCAGGATCCCTAAAACTGAAGGCAGGAAAGGCTCCTGCATGTCTGCACTCGGGCATCAGATGGGAGAGAAGGCCAAGTGAAAAAAAGTCTATGCCGGATTACTAAAACATAACAGAATATCAGCATGTGTGCTCTCAAGAGAAAAGAGAAAAGGGCAATTTTATTGCTTCCTGTTATGGGGAGAATGAAAGTGGAAAGGGCAGGGAGGGGCCTGCATCTGTGTTCTCTGAAAACAAAAATCCAAGAAAGACCAGTTGAATGGGATCCTAAACTCGATTCCTGGGAAGTAAGGGTTGGAGGTATCCTGAATGTGTGCCCCGAAGGAATCAGCCCCAAGTGAGGCTCAAGTGAGCCCCAAGAGGTCAAGGGGACCTAGACTGGATTCTTAAAAGGTAAATGTGGGAAGAGCACAGGAAAGTAGGTTCTTTCAGGCACTTCTGTTATAAACTGATGATGAGTATTTGACCAGAGGTCATACAAAGTGAGTTTGACTAAACTTTTTCCCTCCACTTTGGTTTTGCATCAGGAAAGCGAATGTGAGAACAACTGCTCCCGTAGTGTATTTGTTTATGAGAGTTTGTACTGAAAACAGGGAGGTTCCTTTTTTATAGGTCTCTGATGAAATATAATTAAACCATTCCAGGGGATAATATATTGTTAACACACATCCCAAAGGTGGAAAATAAGTCACAAAAAAGAGATCAAGCTCAGACTGTGAAGGAAGTCTGCCAGCACCCAATTCTCCGTAGGTCTCATGTACTTCCGACACATCTTATGAACGGAGACTCTAGGTGCCTTTGTTTTAGACTATCTTTAAAGGATGTTTGTATAATGAACAATCTTGGAAGATAGAGTTAGTATCTCTGGAACAAAGGGCAAGTTCACTTGCAGTCCTGTAATTAACACGGTATTTCCCTCCAGATCAAAGGGAAGACGTGCTTATTGGCCATTATAAAATGATGGAGATTCTTTGATCTTAGGGATATTCTTCTGAAATGCAGCCCAGTGTTTGTGCAGACATCTATGTAGACCCATATGTTGGCCCTATAGAACTTGGGGCAAAGGAAACTTATGCAAATATTCTGATACACATGCTGCTTGCTGTGAATAATAATGTTTCTCTGACTCAGGAGTCTTGTGTTTTCTGACAATATCTTCGAAGTAGACGAATTTACTAGTTTGTAAGTAGTGTAAATTCTGAGACCTCTCATAGTTGTTGACATAGCCTAGGTAGAAACCCGAGCCCAAGCTCAAACAGAAGCACATTAGTGATCTACGGTTTTCACCTTAGGGTATTTTCCTGTGGTTGACAAAAATTGATTACTCACCAAAAACCCAAGACATATATTACACATAATTCTACCAGAGATTTACTTATGATGGTGTAGAATTTTCTGTTACCTGAACTAAATCATGAAACTGAGAATAAGGGACAAGTTTAGGTCACACGCAAAAAATTTCCTGAGAAAACTTGAGTTGAGATTTATAACATGTTCATATTGATAACTAGAAATAATTCAAGGAGACAAAAGGGCAATTAAGGAAATTTGCTGTATGCAAATTATAGGCCCATTTAGTTCAGGGAAATTCAATTTTTTGTTTTTAGGGGAGTGATAATAAAAGTGACAAACACTGGGGTAGGGAAGTGGAGTTTGAGAAAGTTCAAATGATGGGAGCAATTCAGTCTACCCCTCCAGTAAACATATCCTAGAGGAAAAATAAGGTGAGAAGTATGAATATACTGTTGCTTTGGCTGGTACCGATGCAGTCAGGCCTCTCAAAGCATGCAGCTGTTTGTTTGGAGTATGATTCTACTGTTTCAATTTGTGTGCTTTAAAAAAAAATTATTTGAGAGAGACAGAGAGAGAGCACAAGTGGGGAGGGAGGAGGAGGGAGAGAGAGAGGAAGAAGCAGGCTTCCCTCCTCAGCAGGAGCCCGATGTGGGGCTCTATCCCAGAACCCTGGGATCATGACCTGATCCCAGGTAGACACTTACCAACTGAGCCACCCAGATGGCCCTACATTTGTGTGCTTTTCATATAACACGGCTCCTAAAAGCCAGCTGGTCACTTCATTTGGGGCTAGAGGACAACAACCTACTTCCATGTTTAGGAAACAGCTCATGTGTTGGATTCTTTAGGTAAATTTTAAAGGTGCTAATGTGTCACCTTCCTAAGGAATTTTCAAGCATGATTTTGACTTAATGTAAAGATTTTTGTTCCTAACTCTCCAAACACTTCTTGCTTGGCATAAGATATGGATCCATGATTGTCCATCAGAAATCAGTCTGCAGACAGATGCTACCCTAAGCATCTCAGGTAGCAAGGGATTTAATATAGGGAATCAATCAGTGAATGCACTAGAGAAGTAAAAGTCAGAGAAATGACACTAGAATTTCAGGAAATCTGGAAGTGTCGGAATTTGTGCAAGCCACCGATGATGGCCTCAGCTGTCTGCAGGACGAAAGCAAGTGATCCACAAGAGCTCACTCCAAGCCTTCTGCAAACTCATCTGCAACTTCCCAAGAGTTTCTTTTTAATGCCACTGGGTGATAACAGCTTCTATTGCTCTTCTGCCTTTCAAATCTGACATAGATGCTTCTTACTGGCCAAATTTAACTCAGAACTCTGCTGGCAGTGGAGTCTTAAAAATGTAATTTTGAAGCTTCCCCACTGTGATAGAGAAGCAAGTGTAAATCAGGGTCTGGATCATGTTGATTTGACACAATGTGGCACCTACTGTCCCTTTGACAAGTCAACACCTATACATAGCATAGTTAACTTTCAAAGGGCAAAAATGGCAACAAAATCCTGCTTGCACCCAAAAGCATGTGGCTATTTCTGATATAAATAAGACACGCTCACTTTCTACCCCCAATATGAAACCCTAAACTCCAATTATTCCTTTATTATTCTGTGATATTCATTCTTCTGTTTCAGTCATAATTCTTTTTGAGGTCCTGTAATCTTACTACTAAATTTTAAGGTTAATGACCTCGGATACACATTATAGAAAATAGAACTTCAAGAGAAGATGGGACCATAAATTGGTTAATATAGATGAGTATATGACAAAGCAAGCAGGAGAGAAGAGCTTAAACATTTAAAATCTTGATGTTTTATACTTGTTCACAATGTCAGTGTTTATAACTGCCTTCTTCTATTACCTAAGTTTTCCTTTGCTCACAGCTGATCATGGTTTATCTTTATTCCAAAAAGATGTCAGTCCTTCAAGATCCTGTCTACTTTAGGTTGCTAAATATTCCATCAGTGTTTAACATTAGACACAGAAGCACAAAAAAGTCCCCCAGAGAATCACTTGAATTCCATACTCAACACACATTCACTTTGACCCCGCCGTGATGCAACAACCCTACTTTCTCTCAATAATCAGGGTCAATTAGCATAGGAAATAGAGTAATATTTTGCCTGTTAATTAACTGGCATGCCGAATCCTAAATGGACCACTTGGCAATTTCAATTTTCGCATTACTGGGAGAATTATGGTTCTGGTGGAACTAATCCTCTAAAGCAGCAGAGCTCTCAAGGATGTAAGGGATTAACTGTAATCAATCTGCCACCTGGTAGGTAAATCATTTCTTTCTCCCTCGCCTGGCGCCATTTTGAATTCTCAGCATTTGTCTTTGCTATTGGCAGCTTCGTCACTCAACACTGTGAGGAATCAGTGAGAAACCTTAGAAATGGTGACTTGCCTAAGGTAAAGGCAAAATCAGGGCAAGTCTTTTTTTCTCATATTTAGGTACTCTCAATTATTGTTCACATCATGTATTTAAGGTTTTGTCCTAATTGGATTAAAAAAATCTGTGAATTGGGCGCCTGGGTGGCTCAGTGGGTTAAGCCGCTGCCTTCGGCTCAGGTCATGATCTCAGGGTCCTGGGATCGAGTCCCGCATCGGGCTCTCTGCTCAGCAGGGAGCCTGCTTCCTCCTATGTCTCTCTGCCTGCCTCTCTGCCTACTTGTAATCTCTCTCTGTCAAATAAATAAATAAAATCTTTAAAAAAAAAATAAAAAAATAAAAAAAAAATCTGTGAATTAATGTATTTTCTTTCCCATTCATAACTCATTGGCTCCAAGGAATCTGGGAAAAAACTCTCTTCAAGATGGTATAGCCAGATTATTCTACATCATCTCAAATGGCTAGGTCACATTCTTTTTTCATATTGAAGGCTGGAAACTTGTCTCAAAAGATTTGAGTTTTAATGAGTACAATATTTAATAATGGCAAAATATGTAATAAATAAAAAAAAATTCCAAGGCATTTAAACCACTGTGAATTATTTCCATGCCATGACTCATTAATCTTCATGATATTCTCAGGACATAGGTACTGGTCACACCCATTTAATAGATGGCGAAACTAAGGCAAGGTAGTTAAGTTACTTGTCGAAGGTTATATAGTTCCAGTCTGGTGCAGTGGGGATTCAAATTGAAGCATTTTGCCTTCAAAGTGCAAGTGTCCATCCTCTTATCCTCCATGTCTCACACTCAGCCCACAATAGTGCTTTCTGGGTAAACATTTTTTTGAATTTTCATCATTAATCTACCTCTTAGTTTGCTGATAAATTTCTCTAGGAGAATATTCAGTTCATAGTGTTAAAAACTGTCATGCTTAAAAGATGCTGAATTTACCCGTATTTTATGACATTTTGGAACACTGGGAAAAAAATAAAATTCAAAAAACAAAACATCAAGCAATTTTTTAATTTTTTTCCCATTTTTATTTTGAGTGTTCCAAAATTCATTTTTTTATGTACCATACCCAGTGCTCCATGCAATATGTGCCCTCCATAATACCCACCCCCAGGCTCACCCAACCCCCCACACTCCTCCCCTCCAAAACCCTCAGTTGGTTTCTCAGAGTCCACAGTCTCTCATGGTTTGTCTCTCCCTCCGATTTCCCCCATCTCACTTCTCCTCTTCAACTCCCAATATCCTCCATGTTATTCCTTATGCCCCACAAGTAAGCGAAACCATATGATACTTGACTCTCTCTGTTTGACTTATTTCACTCAGCATAATCTCTTCCAGTCCCATCCATGTTGATACAAAAGTTGGGTATTCATTCTTTCTGATGGAGGCATAATACTCCTTTGTATATATGGACCATATCTTCTTTATCCATTCGTCCGTTGAAGGGCATCTTGGTTTTTCCATAGTTTGGAGACCATGGCCATTGCTGCTATGAACACTGGGGTACAGATGGTCTTTCTTTTCACTACCTCTGTATCTTTGGGGTAAATACCCAGTAGTGCAACTGCAAGGTCATAAGGTAGCTCTATTTTTAATTTCTTAAGGAATCTCCACACTGTTTTCCAAAGTGGCTGCACCAACTTGCATTCCCACCAACAATGGAAGAGGTTTCCCCTTTCTCCACATCCTCTCCAACACCTGTTGTTTTCTGCCTTGTTGATTTTGGCCATTCTAACTGGTGTAAGGTGGTATCTCAATGTGGTTTTGATTTGAATCTCTCTGATGGCTAATGATGATGAACATTTTTTCATGGATTGGAAGAACATCAATTTTATGGTATCTTAAACCTTTTACATTTTTTTAAACTAATCTCTGAGCCCAGATATCTAAACAGGTTTGAGAAAATTAAATTGATGAAGATGGAATAAAAACACAGAAACATTGCTGATCATAAAAGTAAGCCTTGTTAATAAGCATGTTGGTACCAAGTGTTGGTTCAACTAGTATATCTTTTATTAATCTTTTTTATTAACATATAATGTATTATTTGCCTCAGGGGTACAGGTCTGTGAATCATCAGTCTTACACAATTCACAGCGCTCACCATAGCACACACCCTCCCTAATATCCATCAACCAGCCACTCCATTCCTCCCACCCCCTCCCCTCCAGCAACCCTCAGTTTGTTTCCTGAGATTAAGAGTTTCTTATGGTTTGTCTCCCTCTCCGGTCCCATCTTGTTTCATTTTTTCTCCCTCCCTTCCCCAAGAACCCCCCACCCTGCCTCTCAAATTCATCATATCAGAGAGCTCATATGATAATTATCTTTCTCTGTTTGCCCTATTTCTCTTAGCATAATAACCTCTAGTTCCAAGCACGTCTCAAGTTGGTATATTAAATTGGAAGGAGCATGGATAGAAACCTAATGAGTGTTTGCCAAATACATAGGGTCCTTACTGGCTTCCTCTCTGCTACTCTGCAGTCATTTAGTCTTACAGTTGAATATATGGCAGTTTGAGACAGGGAGGAAAGACCCAAGAAATACATCCCCACTTTCCCCACAGTACATTGTTTCTGCCTGCCTACAGATATTTACAACATAAAGACCATGCCAGCAATATTAATTGATAACATTAGTCTAACATTATTTATAGCATTCTGCATTGGTGGATGGTCTGAAGGAAATAATATTGGGAATGTAGGGGGATCCACACTTTCAGAGCAAGATCTAAATAATACTTTGATAAAGGCATGGAATGGAATAATCCTAGGGTGCTTCTGTGAATCTATAACCCCAAATCAAACTCTCCCCCTCTTCTGTGAAGCAGACAAGGAGTTGTATTTCTTTGGCGAACACAACAGCTGCACTAGCTCTTTAAATATCAACACAATTATCATAAAGAACAAAATGGTCACAGGCAACAAGTCTCATACAAACACTTAATATTCAAAGGAAGAATACTGGCATTTAATCGTGGAGACGGTCACACTGAACAATGACATTTTAAAAATTAAGAAAATGTGACTGATATGAAAAAGGTAAAAAAAATATCATGCCTAAATCAGAAAGAACCTTCACAAGTTCAGATGGCATAAGCTGGAGAACCAGTAGAAGCCTTCCTAAACACCTAATGTGGGCCACCTGGCTGGCTCAGTCGGTAGAGTGTGTGACTCCTTATCTTGGAGTTGTAAGTTTGAGCCCCCTGTTGGGTGTAGAGGTTACTCAAAAGAAACAAAACCAAAAAACAAAACACCTAATGTGAAAGGTTCATCCTAGAGATTTGATCCAGGTTTCTCCTTTCACTTATGTAAAATGCAACACAGTTCTATTTGCCTATTTCCTTTCTGCTCTATAAATCTAACAAGAATTTCCAATTTTCCTGCATTGATTTCGGATCGAATTGTTTATCCCCCACCCCCAGCCCCCACCACGGGAATATATTCAAATCCTAACCCCAACTACCTGAGAATGGGGCTTTAGTTGGAAATAGGACTTTTCCAATTATAATCCAGTGAAGATGAGGTTATACTGGATGAGGACGGGCCTTAAAGGATTTAAGTCAGAGGCACAGGAGAAGACCGCCACGTGATGATGGAGGCAGAGGTTACAGTCACCCATTTTGTAAGAAACACAAGAAACACACCAAGGACTGGCTGCCGGCCACAACCAGCTAGGAAGAGTTAAGAAAGGATTCTTCCCTAGAGTGTTCAGAGAGTGGCCTTGCCGACATCTTGGTTTTGGATTTCAAAACTCCCTAACCTTTTTTTTTTTTTTTTAATTTCTTTTCAGTGTACCAGAATTCATTGTTTATGTACCACACCCAGTGTTCCGTCCTAACCTTGAGAGGATAACTTTCTGTTGTTTGTTTTAACCCACCCAGTTTGTGATATTTTGTTATGGCAGCTCTAACAAACTAATATAGCATTCTATTAAATTATTCTCTTTCCTCACCTTGTTCTCCAAATCTTCTGGTGGAGGACTATAAAAACAAACTTCGACATTGAGTTCATCCATTTCAGTGAGGCTACAGCCTAAGAATTCCTCACTCAGAATTTCTGCTGATAAGTCTAACTGTAGCTCACCCTCCTAATCCGTCTTGTCTATGATTGCCTTCACAGCACTATGCGTCCATGAAGGAAGTTACAAAAGTAAACTGGCTCCAAATCAAAGCAATGCCTCCAATTTCAGCCAGGCCCTCATTATGACTCAGTGTTTGCTGTTTTTAAATAGGCACTGAATGCTCTGTAATTGCGGATATTGTGTTCCGTTCATCAATTATACCAAATTCCTAACTTCAGTTCTCAAGCATCTAATTCTACCTCTATGAAATTCTGCTAATCACTTGATGTTAAATCTCATGTTTTTAATACTGCATTTTTCTCCCAGAGTCTCCCTCATTTATCACCACCAAATGTTTTTTATTGCCATCAACTTCGTCTGGATATGCATGTAGTCTTTTATTTTTTCCCATAGAGGGTAAAGTTTCCCCTTTCTTTTCAGTGAGAATAGGATTATTATTTTCTCAGTTTTTCTTTTATTTAACTAAAGGAATGTAATTCACAGATTATAAAATTCACCCATTTAAATTTGTAAGATTCAGTGTTTTTTTAGTATATTCAGAATTGCACATTTATGAGGATAATCAATTTTAAGATATTCTCTTCACCCCAGAAGAACACCCTGTAGCAATCATTCACAATTACCCTCTCTGTCCATGCCATGGTACTCTATTTCTATGAATGTGCCTATTCTGGACTGTGCATATCAATAGAATTTTGCAGTATGTGGTTACTGTGATTGACTTCTTTCACTTAGTGTAATGTTTTTAAAATTCACCCATATTATTATATAATCACTTCCTCTTTATTTTTGCCAAATAATATACTCTTGCTTGGATAGACTTCATCTTATTTATTATTCATCTTTTGATAGACACGAAGACTGCTTTCACTTTGAGACTATTATGAGTAGTGTTATGGACATTTGAATATATGGGCGTGTATGTGTAGGGGTAGGTTTGCATTTCTCTCGGGTGTAAGTGTAACAGTGCAATTGCTGGATTACATGGTAATATTTAACATTTTGAAGAATGTACAAACTCTTTTCTAAAGCAGCTGCACCATTTTAAAATTCCATTATCAGTTTATGAGTGTCCCAGTTTCTCATATATTTAGGTATATAATCCATTTGGGGTTAATTTTTACATGGGCCTGGGATCTCACTTTACCCTTTTGTGTATTCACATCCAGTTGTCCCAGCACCATTTTTTGAGAAGAAAATGATCTCCCCAGTGAGTGGTCCTGGCACTCTTCAAAATCAATTAACTGCAACTGTAAGGTTTTATTTCTGCATTCTCAATCTGATTCCATTGTTCTACGCATTTGTTATTATGCCAGTACCACACTACCTTTTTTTTTTTAAGATTTTATTTATTTATTTGACACACAGAGAGAGAGATCACAAATAGGCAGAGAGGCAGGCAGAAAGAGAGGGGGAAGCAGGCTCCCTGCCGAGCAGAGAGCCCAATGCGGGGCTTGATCCCAGGACCCTGAGATCATGACCTGAGCCAAAGGCAGTGGCTTAACCCACTGAGCTATCCAGGCGCCCTGGTACCACACTATTTTGATTCATGTAGCTTTGTAGTGAGTTCCAAAAATCATAAAAGTATGAATCCTTCAACTCCCCTCGCCCCAATGATGTTTGTCATTCTGAGAGGATTTTGTATTTCCATATCAACCTGAGGATCAGCTTGTCAATTTCTATTAAGAATGCATGTGAGATCTTGATAGGGATTATAATGAATTACTGATTATCTTGGCAAATATTGCAATCTTAAAAATATTAATCTTCTGATCATGATAACAAGGACCATTTTTTACCTCTATTTTAGGCTTTTCAACATTTTGCAGTGCTCAGTATACAAGACTTGCACTTGACAAAAATCCCTATTATCTTTGCTGTGACTTTACATGAAAATGTATGATTATTTTTGGATTCTTCATTGCTAGTATATAAAACTGCAAGTGAATTTTATATTGATATTGTATCCTTTATCCTTTCTTAACCAATTAGTTCTAATTGTTATTGATGTCTTCTTTTGGATTTTCTACATTCAAGATCTTATTATCTGTGAATAGTTTTTCTTACTTTTCAACATGGATGCCTTTAATTTTTTTTTTCTTCTTTAACTGCCCTGATTGAACCTCTAATACATTGCTTAATGAAAGTGGACAGAGTGGACACCCTGGTTTTGTTCCTGAGCATAGAGGGGAAATCATTAGTTTTTCATAATAGAGTATGATGTTAGCTGTGGGTTTTATAGATTCCTTTTACATGGTTAAGAGAATGTCCCGTCTATTCCTAGTTTGTTCACCCTTTATCATCATGAAATTGTATTAGATTTATTCAAATAATTTTTCTTCATGTAAAGAAAGGACCATGTGCATTTTGTTACTTATTCTATTAATATGGTGTGTTACATTGCTTGATTTTCAGATGTTAAACAAATTTGCTTTCCTGAGATAACTTCCACCCCCAGGTCATGGTATGTAATCCTTTATGTTTAAGGCTGAATGCACATACTAGTATTTTATTGAAGATTTTAAAGGCTACATTCACCAAGGATATTGGTCTGTAGGTTTTTCTACTTGTGATAGCTTTTTTTTTAAGATTAAAAAAAATTTTGTTTTGACAGAGCACAAGCAGGGGGGAACAGGAGAGAGGGAGAAGTACACACCCTACTGAGCAGAGAGCCTGATGTGGGGCTCAATTCCAGGACCCTGCGATCATGAGCTGGGCCAAAGACAGATGTTTAACTGAGTGATGCTTAACAAAACCTGATGCTTTTACCAAGGTTCCAGTTTTTTTCTTGAATAAATGCTACATAGATTTTTCCAACCTTTGGTTAATTTCCAGTTATGAAAAAGATGATTGACATTTTTTTGCCCAATGTTTCAGTGTTTTTATGGGGGGATGGATTTATGGAGTTCCTCACTCTGTCACTCTAGAAATCCAACCCTTTTTATAGAATTGTAAAGCACATGCTTGTTTATAATTATATATAGAACTAAGAATTTTATATCGTAATCCAAACGAGGGTGAGAATAAGACACATTCTATCACTTTTTTGGTTTACTGGAGAAAGTTCAGTTTCATGATTGCAAGTACTAACATGACTTTGGTATTATGTTGAAAATGTTTAGTCATCAAGGGCAAGACACTATGATACAAAGTATCACCAGAAGAATAGAAATGTGTCTTTTTTTTTTAATAGTTCTCTCTCTCTTCATACATGAAGAAATCCCTTTATTGCAGTAACAGGCATACTGATAGACCTGTAAACTTCTAAAAATCAAATAATATGATAATATCTGGATATAAATAAATAATTTTTCACTTGTCTTTATTCTGAGCACAATAAAGACAAGTATGGATATCAAGCATTGGCATTATCTAGACAAGCCTCGTTTTGGGCCCATGTGGTAGTTTCCTTCTCTACCAGAATGTACACTCTTATTAGGCCCACTGCAGGAGTACTGGAGTACTCAAAGAGAAGCTTTCTGATCTCTACATAGCATCATTCACCCTCTCCGTGTGGTTATTGAGAGTATCCAGTGATATGAAGGCCCTCTGATGAGGATTAAAGTGAAATAGAATAGTCTGAAAACATTGTGACTACTTACATAGGCACACGCAAATGGCTTTCCCAGAGCTCTTCTGTCCATAGTGCAGTCTTGTCCCTTCCATAACTCTGACCAAACTAGGGCATTTTCCATTCTCCAGGAGTCCATGTTCCCATTCCTAAGGCTGCCTCTCATTTCATATGAAGTAAATGAGCAAGCAAACTATTCACAGATGCACCACTTGGAAGAACTGTGTTCGCTACTACATTGTAGGACTAGCCCTAGGATTATCCCTGCATAGGACTCCAGTAAAACAGCAGTGTAGTTTCATGCTGATGCATCTGTGAAGCAAGGTCAAAGTCCTTTTTTATTCACCACTTGATTGTAGTGAATTCCCTATGCGGTCATAGGAGTAAGTTTAGAAGAGAAATCAGTGCCATAGAATTAGGTGATATGGTAGTCTTGGCCCTATGCTTATATAGTCTGCTTTTACCTTTAGGCCTACTTCAGTCTGTTTCTAACCCCATATACAATGGTTAGTTTTTGTGCCTGTCATAATTTATGACTAATTGAATTTGGTAATACCCATATAATTATGGGAAGATCTAGTTGCACTATCATTTAGAATAGAAAGGAGAAAGTGTGAAAACCTAGAGGAAGTGCTATGAGACCCTTTGATGAAGCCAGAAAATCCTTGATACTAACACCTGACAAAGGCTTTATAAAAACCACAGACCAGCATCCCTCATAAATACAGATAAAATACCCTTAATATTATACCAGTGAACTGAAGAGCTAAGATGTACAAAAAGTCACAATCAAGATTTCATACAAATAATGCAACATTTAAAATTCACTGTGAAAGCAGAATAAAATACCATAAATCACTTCAATAGACATAAAAAAAGTTAAAAGAATTCAATACCCATCAATGATCAAAATCATTGAAATACTCTTGCAAACCAGGAATACCAGGAATTTCACAAATTGATCCAAGACATCTATAAAACAATCTACATATGGGGTGCCTGGCTGGCTCAGTTGGAAGAGCATGCAACTCTTGATCTTGGGGTCATGAGTTAGAGCCCCTCGCTGGGTATAGAGATTACTTACAAATAAAATCCTAAAAAGAAAAAAAAATGTCTACAATGTTCTTACTGGTGAAAAAATATATGCTTTCTCACTAAGCACAGGAAGAAACAAATGATAACCATTCTTGCTATGTCTTTTCATTATTATACAAGAGGTGCTACCGGGTACAGTAAAGCAAGAAACAGTATAATCTATCTGCATTCGACACAATTGCCTAGAGAACTGTAAGAAAATTACACAAATAATTAGGATTGATGGATTTGGCAGTCATAAGAAATGTAGTAAATAAAAAGGCCAATATATTACTATGAACTAGCAAACAACTAGATCTTTTAAAAAATTACAAATAACACCAACAAATATGGGCAAGAAATGGAACATGAAGATTCACTACTGCTAAGATGTCCAGGCTCCCTAAATTCATCTACAGTTTCAACACAACTGTAGTAAAAATACCAGCATTCTAATTATAGAAATGTACAAGCTTGTTCTAAGATTATACGGAATTGTACAAGACTAGAATAGCCACGACAATTATGCAAAACAAGGGGAAAAATAAAAATATCTTTAGTATCTGATTCAAGAGCTAGTATAAATCCAGAGTAACATGACAGTGCAGTGTTGGCATAAAATAGAAACACAGATCAATACAACAGAGTACACAGTCCAGAGATATACCCACACATACATGTCCAATTCATTTTCAACAGATGTGTTGATCTATTTCAATTGGAAATGGTACTAAGATGCTTGAAGAGTTAGATACCTAGAAGGGGAAAAATAAATCTTAACTCATCATACCATACCATACCAAAAAAAAAAAAAAAAAAAGGAAAATTCCTAGTAGATTGGACCTAACATAAAAACTAAAACTGTTAACATTTGTCAGGGAGAAAAACTCTGATCCTGAGTGATTTTTGTGACCTTCAGATATGCAGAATACAAAAACACAAACTATAAAATAGAAAATAAACTGTAGTAGGGGCTCCTGGCTGGCTCAGTCAGAAAAACATGCGACTCTTGATTTCAGGGTCCTGAGTTCAAGCTCCACACTGGGCAAAGAGCTTACTCAAAATTAACTGCATCAAAATTGAAAACCTCAGTTCATTAGTAGAAAATATTATGGAAACTAATAAAACCATAACCTAAATAAAATTATTCCCCAAGCACTCATTTGACAGAGGACTAGAGTAAACAATAGAAATATAAATGTATTTAGTTAAATATATATAATAAATTTGTGTTTTACAATTCAATAATAAGACAAATAACACAAGTGAAAATTGGGGGAAATTTGAAGAAATACCTCAAAAAAGAACATAAAGAAATGGCCAATAAGCATGTAATGATCATGAGTCATCAGGGAAATGCAATTTAAAACCATTATGTGATATACATCTCCCAGAAGACCAACTGTTGGTGTGGGTGTAGAGCCATGGGGATTCTCATACTTCACTAGAGGCAACCACTTTGGATAACAATTTAGCAGTTTTCTTGAACATTAAAAATATACTATGACCCAGCCATTCCACTCCCAGTATTTATACAAGAAAAATGAAAGCATATGTCCACATAGAAATCTTGAACATAAATATTCTTAGCACCCCTATTCTTAATGTCCAAAATCTGGAGGCAAACTGTACGTCAATCAATGGATAAATGGATAAAAGGACTGTATTATATTCATATAATGAAAAACTACTCAGCCATAAAAAGCAATAAACTACTGATACACACAACAACATGGATGGATTTCAGAAACAGGTTTACTGGAAAGAAGGGCACACACATACTCCCCAACAACAAACAAAAACCCAGACTATCTAATTTCATGTATATGTCTTTAGAAAGGGCAAACTTAATTTATAAAGAAACCAAAGCAAGCTGGGCAGAGGCAAATAGATTATGAGCATCAGGGGATTGATGGAATTGTTGAATCACTATATTGTACGCCTGAAACTAATATAATACTGTATATTAGCTAATTAGAATTTTAAAAATAAAAATGAAGAAAAAAGGAATCAGAAGATATTATCTGGGTCAGGAGGTAGGAAGGGTTGACTACATGGAACATAGGTAAGCTTTCTTGGGTAATAGAAAAGTATTATATTTTGATTAAAATACTGGTTAAAATGGCATATACCTTTTTTTGAAGTTCAAAATGTATCCATAAAATGGGTGCACACATATTTGAATTTTTATTTTAATAAAGTTTATTTTGTAAAATAAAATACATGGAGGAGAATAATCTTTTAGGTAAATATTCATCTGAGCATCACTTTCAAAACCAATACAGTTGGGAAATAAAAATGTGTTCTATTAGCTAGAACAAAATACCACAAACTCAGTTGCTCCAACCAAAGAAATTTGTCTCATAGTTCTGGCTTTTCTTCTAATTTTTTATACTTCCTTGGCTTGTGCCAACAGAACTCCCATCTGCCCATGGTAGTCTTCCTATGTGCAGGCATACCTGTCTTCACATGGCTTTCTTTTTACAAGGACACTGCCACATTAGATTAAAAGCCCACCTTACTCCAATAGGATTTCATATTAACTTGTTACATCTGCAGCAAACCTACTTCCAGATAAGATCACAGTTTGAGGTACTGGGGGTTAAGACTTAAAAATATGGACTTTTTTGGGGGGCGGGGGTGGGCACAATTCAACCCAAGTGCTTAAACTAATGCTTGCTACATCTATAAATCAAATTAGTATACAGCTTTTACAGAGCTTATTTCCAGTTAAGGATATTATAAAATACTAAGTTTGTTATGTTGTTTAATGAGTAAAATCAGCTCTCCTTCTATATATATATACATATAGATACACATATATACATATATGTACACACACTATATATATATAGAGAGAGAGAGAAAGAAATAGACACATACTTATGTATATGTATCATGTATGTATACGATTTTCCCAAGTACAATTCTGTGCATAATATTCTGTTATTTTTGTGGTGGTACCATTATAAATTTCTTGAATGGGAGGTTAACTATTTAGCTTTCTGAGTCCTCTTCATTCACCTCAACTTTATGTGAACTAACAACAGCTAATTACTTCAGGTGACAGTTGGAAGCTCTTCTATCATGAAGATACAGTCTGTATCAATAGGCTTATTGAATCATTGTTTGATAGAAGTTTCTCCAAATGTCTCTAGATGTAAGGAACATAATTGAAACATCTGATTTCAGACAGTTCAGCAAATAATGGACAATGGATTCACTGAGTCTAAAACTTCAGATCCTATAAACAAGTTGTCCAATTCCCTTAAAAAAATCAATTTAAACTAGCTGTTTTATTCATAGTATTACTTCCACACAGACCAAAGAGTAGTCAAGTTTGACAGGAAAGCAGCAACTGAGACAGAAAACATTAAAAAGTAAGACATTCTGAGCATATTAACAGCAATGACTGGAACCTAAATGTACTTTAGATATTTCACATTAATACTATGAATTAAGAAACTAAGAAGAAGAAGGAAGAAAAAATAAGGAAAGAAAACTCTAAGGTATAATTACATGCAATTGAGAGAAAATCTCTTTTTTAAATACTCAGCTCTGGGTACAATTTTAATGGAGGATGGGCTTGTAAGCTGCCTCAATTTCCCCCAAACTGAAAACAGTCCAGGTGAAGAGACAAAGATTCCTCAAAGTTCAAGATTTTTTTGGTACCTTCTGAGCTGGTAAAAGGCAGACAGCAAGGACGCAATATTCACCTGTGAGTACACAGTTCCAGCATCCATACCACTAAGCTACCCTGAACAACACATACTTCATGTTGCTGATTGTTTCATTTCAACTTACTTGCAAATTGCATCTATACCATCTCTGGAATAGTATGCACAGAGTTTGGGTTTGATTGGACAGAGACCAAGAGAATACCTGGGAGCCTTAACAATTACTGTGTCAAAGACCAGACTCTGTTTTGCATAACTTAGGAGATCAGGAGTTTAGTTTCAAGGTCAGTTATGGACCCACAACAAAATCCTGTTGATATACATGTTGTCCTATGCAATGCCAGACATCTAACCATTTTATTGAGAGTATTTACTGACTCTTCAGCAGGCCAGATCTCAGATATGGAAAGATGAGTGGTTAAAATGCACTGACATTCCCCATCTGTGAATGGCGCCTCTCCTGTGCATTTAATTTTTACCCTTTCCCTATTTGTGTTCCCCTTTTATTCTCTCCTGGAGTTGCTTCCTCTAAAACATTAGACATTAACTTACATGTGTGAAATCTTGTAAAAAAAATTAGTGTGTTTTTCTCAGGATATATATATATATGTGTGTGTGTGTGTGTGTGTGTATTCATGCATACTTAGGAGTTTAATTTTGGACATGAGGAATTTGAGGTTTTCATGCAGACATCCAGATGGGATGTCTTAACTTGCATACCTAGTCCTGTAGTTTCACAACTCAGAAGAGAGATATTGGTTACAGGTAACACTGAGGATCCCCCAACTTTCAGGTAACAGTAGCAGATAAGGGGTTAGTGGGGTGGTGGGGAGAGAGAGAGAAAGGATACATATACATGAAATAATGCAGTGCATTTAAAATTACACTATAAATATTCTGTGCTAAGGTACATATGTATAGTGAAATATAAAATTGAAGAAATGATATATAAACTTAAGACCAAAGCTGATACTTTATTCTAAAATGATGGCTTGAATCAATCAAGTTTAAATCATTTTCTTAGGTTTCAACTGCATCATGTAAGGACTTAGCATTGGAAGCTTTGATTGGTTACAGCATATTCAAGTGAGGAACTGTTTCCTCAATCTATTAAAATATTATCTTTGCAGCATTTCTTATAAATAATAATAAATTGTCAGAAGAGTATTTTTCTGATATAGAAGATAAAAAGGGGGCAACCCAGGCATTTCCCTAAGATTTGGGGTAAATATAATGAATCAAGTGAGTTAGCCCTCTGTTCTGATCATGTTTTCCCAGCAGTTGTAGCACGATCTTTCTCTCTGAGTTGATTCTACTATTGCTTCAAGAGTTTGCAACACTATGCCTCATTCTATTTAATGTTGGTTTAGAGAAAAGATTTCACGGAAAACCACTTAATATATACAAATGAAAGGACCCACCATTATCCTCAGATGACAAGAGCTAGAGTAGAGAACGTGGGATCATGACATCGGCATGATCATGCTCTAACTTGACTTCTTCCATTAATACCAGCCTCATCTGTAGTAGAGGTACACTGTGTATTTCCATGCTATGAATTTTTTAGAATAAAAGGAATGGTGTTCCCTGGCTAGTGTGGGGTCTTTGGCTAAGAACACAAAAGATCAGAGTGACATCAAAGCCATATGGTCAATGGGCATTAGGAGCTTGTTGGGAATTTCCAAGCAGTGAGTGGGATTTACTCAATGCTCTGCATCAATGCACTCATTGCTAAGGTTGACAAGAACCCTGTGGAGAACTTTCAATAAATATGACACCTTGGAGAGTGTGACTTCAAGCAAATGAGAGCAGCACTGTGCTCTTTATGTTGGTGATAACATTTTCTGGTTTTAATTATAACATTAAACACATTAGGTGAGTGGCTTAAAGCTATATAGGGACTACAGAAACAAAACTACTTTAGCAAGTTCCTGGCAACATAGTTAACTAGCAAATGGGATTTCAATAGGGTCCTCAAGCCAGTTTCCATTTTCAAGTGTGCAAGCTTAGACAATAGTTTTAAGATTTACCACTGCCGACAAGAATAAGAAACCCTCTGTTCCTGGCCACTCACTGTTCCTGGCCTCATTATTCCATGATGTAGTGTTTATAAGAATGAGAGTGGTGGGGGGATGGGAGGTTGGGGTACCAGGTGGTGGGTATTATAGAGGGCACAGATTGCATGGAGCACTGGGTGTGGTAAAAAAATAATGAACACTGTTTTTCTAAAAATAAATAAATTAAAAAAAAAAAAAGAATGAGAGGTGCAGAGCCCATGGAGTTCATGGTTCAATCCAGGTCCTAACACAAACTCATGGCAGGAAGTTCATTTAGAACAAAACAGTTTTCATAGACAGATCATTGCTTATGTTTGTTTCAGCAAAATTCTGAATGATAGAAGGAAATTATGAATGATTCATAAATGTTATCATTAATTTGCATCCTTAAGGAGAATCACATGTTTAGCGAAGTAAGCTGATCCATCAGAATAACTTTCAATTTATCGAAGATTTTTTTTGGTCTGAACTTAGGTTTTCTGTACATTTTATGTGATGCTGCTTTAGTACTTTCTGACACAGTTCTTTATGGGTTAGAATAGGCTGTGAACTAAATGTTTGTGTACTTCCAAAATCCACTATGTGAGTACACAGCAAAAAGATGGCCGCTTATGAACCATAAAGAAGCCCTTGACACTAAATTTGCTGGTGCCTTAATCTTGGACTCCTTATATTTTGGACTTCCTCCCAGAATGTGAAGTAATTTGTTGTTTAAGCCACCCAGTCTATGGCATTTTTGTTGTAGAAATCTAAATGGACTGAAACAGTGTATTACATTAGCATATTGTTCTGGAGTCAGAGAGATCTTGATTAAATTCTTGTTTTGTCCTTTTCTGAGTGTGAGACATGGAGCAGTGTGACTTTGGGTCTCAGTCCCTTTATCTAAAGATGGTACCTCCCTCATAAGCCTCTGAGGATTTAAAGGTAGCTATAAACTAGTATTATTTTAACTCTGATATATTCATCTTCTTGCCTTTCTTTGAACAGCACTGTATTCAGAATTATTCAGATATTAGTATTATTTTTTTTTTTTTACTGTAGCCATGGAGGTACTGGTGAATCCTTGAATTCTTCACAAATAGATTTTTTTTTCTATCCTAACTATCCATATCATGATTTTCCCAATCACCCAATCAGATATATTTGACTTTCAGTGAAAGGGATTAATTTAGTTAAAGGAAATTCTTTAAAAATGTATCTGTTGACAATTACTAGAGTCACAGGATATAAGAAAGAATGAGTGAGATGTTAGGTCTCAGCTCAATGATCTTACAATGCACTGATGGAGATGAGAAAATAAGATGTAAATAAGAACATAGAGGGAGAAAGCTAACTCTTCTGGAGAAGGACAATCAAAATTTTCATTGAGGTGGTGAAGTTTGAGCTGAGTCTAGAAGTTCCAGCTCATTAGCAAGGCAAGGATAAAGCGCATTTCTGGCAGGGGGAATTGCATCATTGGGGAGGGTATGTGCTTTTGGGTAAATTGGAAGGGGAGGTGAACCATGAGAGACTATGGACTCTGAAAAACAATCTGAGGGGTTTGAAGTGGCGGGGGGGTGGGAGGTTGGGGTACCAGGTGGTGGGTATTATAAAGGGCACAGCTTGCATGGAGCACTGGGTGTGGTGAAAAAATAATGAATACTGTTTTTCTGAAAATAAATAAATTGGAAAAAAAAATCATACTGGCATAGGAAGGTATGGGGGTTTGAAAAATCTAAAAGTAGTGTGGTACTTTAGAGCAACATATGTGATGATGGATGGCGGGGGTCCACGCAATAGAAATAGGGCTACAACACAATGTTTATGGTGTACAAACTAAAGGCATTCACCGTTATCAGTCATCAACTGTATGAATGATTATCCACAGCCACAGGCTGAGTAGTTGGTGGCAAAAACCTGAATACACACAGGCAAGGGAACAGCATATACTGAGCACCAAGTATGTGCCAATCTCAAAATGAAGGACTTTTAATATATGGTCACATGTGATTGACATAACAAAGTATATGGAGAAGTCTGTACCCACTCACACTGCCACAGATCAATTCCCATGCAAAGTTCTGAGGGAAACACTTTGGGAACAAAGATCTGTGCCTGTTGGCTACTGCTGCTGAGCTGTTTAAGAATATCAGTTCTGGGGCGCCTGGGTGGCTCAGTGGGTTAAGCCGCTGCCTTTGGCTCAGGTCATGATCTCAGGGTCCTGGGATCGAGTCCCGCATCGGGCTCTCTGCTCAGCAGGGAGCCTGCTTCCTCCTCTCTCTCTCTGCCTGCCTCTCTGCCTACTTGTCATCTCTCTCTGTCAAATAAATAAATAAAAAATCTTAAAAAAAAAAAAAAAAAAGAATATCAGTTCTGGTGTAGGAAAGCCAAGACCAGGTGAAGATGAGAAAGTGTATGCCCCTTCAGTGTCTGGCAGTGGGCAAGTCCACTTCTCTGGACAGATTTCCACTGTAATATATAAAGGGATGGATCAGATGGTATCTGGTATTATTTTCTGAAGGAAATTTTAGCTAGACTAAAAAAGGAGAGAAGATTCAAATTAATGGAAGTAGAAATGAAAGAAGACACACTTTACCACTAATCCCACAGAAATAGAAAGGCTCATAAGAGAATACTATAAATGATTATATGCCAACAAAATGGACAACCTGGAAGAAATGAATAAATTCCAGAAATACACAACCTACCTAGACTGAATCATAAAGAAATGGAAAATCTAAACTGACCTATAATTGTTACAGAGGCTGAATCAGTATTCAAAAACCTCCCATCCATAAAAGCCCAGTACTGGGTGGCTTCACTGGCTAATACGAATATCTGAATGGGAGTTACTACAGTCATAATGCTATATTGTGTACCTGAAATTTGCTAAGAAAGTAGATCTTAAGTGTTCTCACCACATCTAAAAAAAAAAAAAAAAAAGCCCACTATGTGATGCAATGGATGTGTTAATGAACTTGATTGTGGTAACTGTTTCACAATATACTCATGTATCAAAATCATGTTGTACATCTTAAATATATGCTTTTTCAGTCAATTATACCTTTAAAAATCTGGAGAAAAAAGAATGAAAGCCAATCCTTTTCAAACTTTCCAAAACATTGAAGAGGAGGGAACACTTCCAAACTCATTTTATGAGGACAGCATCAGTACCCTGATACCAAAACCAAACAAAGAAACCACAAGAAAACTAGAGGCCAATATCCCTAATGAACATAATTTCAAAAAGTCCCAACAAAATACTAGCAAAGTGAACTCAACAGCACATTAAAAGGATTACACACATCTTGGATGAAAAGATGGTTCAAAATACAAAAAAAAATCAATTATGTGGTATACACATTAACAGAATAAAGGATATAATTACACGATAATATCAACAAATGTGGAAGCAACATGATAAAATTAACACTTTTTTATGACTAAAAAATCTCAACAAATCAGGTATAGAAGGATCTTACTCTTTAACAAAAGGCACACAGCCAACACCGTACTCAGTGGTGAAAAACTGGAAGCTCTTCCTCCAAGATCTGGAACAAGGTAGGAATGCCCATTTCTGTCACTTTGATTCAATGTAGTACTGAAAATCCTAGCCAGAACAATTAGGCAAGAAAGAAAAATAAAAGGCATCTAAATTGGAAGTGAAAAAGTCAAACTGACCCTGTTTATGGATGACATGATCACATAGAAAACTCTAGAGACTGTAAAAAGAACCAAAAAAACAACAACAACAAAAAAATAAAGCCTGTTAGAAACTGAAAATGAATTCACAAAAGTTTCAGAATACAAAGTCAAAATACAAAATCAATCATGCTTTCATACATTAATAATAATATTTGAAAAGGCAATTAGGAATATGACCCCATTTTATAACAGTACAAAGAATAAAATAGTAATAAAAATAACTAAGGAAGTGGAGGACTTGTACAAGGGACACTAAAAAACATTAACACATTAATGAAAACAATGAAAGTATTTGTAAATGGAAATCATCTGTGCTCATGGACTGAAAGAGTATTAAAACACCCATACCACCCTAGTTGATTTACAGATTCAATGTACTACCTATTAATATTCCAGTGGCATTTTTTCCAGAAATAGAACAATTCCAGAATTCGTATGGAACCACAAAAGACCCCAAAGAGTTAAATAACCTTTAAAAAGATCAATCAAGCTCAAGTCATTATAGTCCTCATTTCTACATATATTTCAATGATACAGTAATAAAACTGGTGTGGTACAGGCCTGGATACACATAGATCAATGGAACAGAGAGCTCAGAAACAAATCCACATGTATATATACTCAAATGATCTTTGACAAGTGTGCCAAAAATACACACTGGGAAAGACTCATCTACAATAATTGGTGATCGGAAAATTGGATATCCACATGCAAATGAATAAAACTCGACCCTTATACCATACACAAAAATCTACTCAAAATGGACTATTTCAATACAAGGTGTGAACTTACATTTTTAGAAGGAAACAAGGGAAAATACTAGTAACTTTGGTCTTCAGTGATTTCGTGGCTAGGCCACTAAGCACAGGCAGCAAAAACCAAAAGACAAATTGGACTACAAACTGAAAAGCTTCTACATAACAAATAAAACAATCAACAGAATAAAAAGGCAACTTAGGGAATTGGAGAAGATATTTGTGAAATTTACCTGATCAAGGTTTAATTTCCAAAGTATATCAGAAACTCCCAAGATTTATTAGCAAAACGAATCACCTTAATTTAAAATTGGGCTCAAGACCTGGGGTGCCTGGATGGTTCAGTCAGTTAAGCAACCAACTCTTGGTTTTGGCTCAAGTTAGGATCTTATGGTCAAGAGATTGAGCTCTGCATCAGGCTCTGCTCAGCACAGAATATGCTTAAGATTCTCTCCCTTTCTCGCTTTTCCTCCTCCTCTGCCCCTCCTTCTCCCTTTCACCTTGTGTGCTCCCTAAAATAAATAAAATCTTAAAAAAAAAAGGACCATTACCTAAACATTTTTCTAAAGAAAATATGCAAATGGCCAACATCTATATGAAAAGATGCTCAACCTCACTTACTAAGGAAATGCTAATCAAACCACAATGACATATCCCCTCATGCTTGTGAGGATAACTATTCTCAAACAAAAACTCAAGATAGCAGATGTTGCTGAGATTGTAGATAAGTTGAAACCTTTTTACACTGTTAGTGGGAATGCAAAATGGTGCAGTGACTATTGAAAATAGTCTAAAAGTCCCTCGAAAAATTAAAAACAGAATAATCATATTATCTAGATATTCCACTTCTGGGTATTTAACCATGAAAAATGGCAATCAGGGTATCAAAAAGGTATTAGCACTCCCATTGTAGCACTATTCACAATAACCAAAGTGGGGAAATAACCTAAGTGTCTATCAGCAGATTAATGGGTAAAGAAAATATGGACAATATGGTGTGCACATACAACAGAATATCACCCAACATAAAAAAAAAGAAATTCTCCAATATAGGGCAACATGGATGAACCTATGCTATTTGAAATAAGCTAGTTACAGCAGGACAAATATTGCACAACTCCCCTTATAAGAGATATCTTAAAGAGCCAAACTCACGGAAGAATGCAGTTCTAAAACTTCAGTTAGGCAAGATGAATAACTTGTAGGAATCTGCTATACAATATTGTGTCTACAGAGTAAAATACTGTATTGTACGATATGATTTGTTAAGTGTTCTTAAGTTCTTACATTAAGCATTCTAACTGCATGCAATAAAATTAATAAAAAGAAACCAACCTTGCTGGCAGCTTGATCTTGGACTTGCAGCCTCCAGAAATGTGAGAAAATGGATTTGTTGTTTAAGCCCCCCACCAGTCTGTGGAATTTTGTTACGGTGGCCCGAAGAGACTAAGACACCAGTGAACTCATTGTCCCCAAGTCACTACTCAAGTCCAAGTCCCCAAGTCACTGTAGATTATGCCTCAAGTCCCCAAGTCACTACTCATTTTATTGTCTTTCTCTTTTCAGTCTTCCTATGCTTGGTGTGTTAGGTTCAGGGCTTTTAGTTGTAAGTCTGAAGACCTAGAGGAAGAAAGGGGTCTCACCATCTTGCCTGGAACTGGAAGTCTGCTGCTCTGTTCTTTGAATGAAATGACCGGCCAACAGGCAGAAGTAAGGGCAGACTGCGACACCCCAGACCTTTCCAAAGGATAAGGATCAAATCAAATAAGCTTATATCAGATGTGTCAGGATTAGATACTTTTTGGTGACCCTCCTCTTTACAGCACTATATCCTCAGCACTAATGAGAATAAAATAAGCATCAGATTCAGTCCCTACTTGACTGTTCTTTTCTTTTTTAATTTACTCGCTAAATAAGTACCTGCCTAGAGACTCTGACCAGCTTCGACACCTAGCCCTGTTTCTTTTTGTTCGTTTGTGCATCCATCATGGGGGGGAGGTTTACCTTGCTTTAAGGCGCACATAAACACCTGTCTGTGCCTTTGTTCCAAATCCCCATAGTTGTGGTCTTACATCCTGTTCTTTGAGCGACTTAATTCTAGCCTATTACTGTCAGTATTTGCAATTACTAAATATATTTTTTTGTTTTTTTTTAAAGATATTATTTATTTATTTGACAGACAGAGATCACAAGTAGGCAGAGAGGCAGACAGAGAGAGAGAGGAGGAGGAAGCAGGCTCCCCGCTGAGCAGAACCCGTCGCGGGACTCGATCCCAGGACCCTGAGATCATGACCTGAGCCGAAGGCAGAGGCTTTAACCCACTGAGCCACCCAGGCGCCCCAATTATGAAATATTTTTTTTAAGTGTCTCCTTTATCCATAAGACAATTACAATCCATAATAGGCCACTATGGGATGGAAGGTGCTTCCTGGGGCTTATTACGGAGGATGGAGCCTGTTTCTCAGGACTGGATATTTGCATTCTCCAAACCCAACGGTCCCAGCATCTTGACACTTTCCTGGTCTCTCATTACATTGCTCTTTAATAGTGACTGAAAGGAGTAAGAATCAACAGTCAGAGGCCCCTGAAGAACAGCAGCGGGAAGGTTGCACTGTGCAATAAACAAAGGAAGATCAAGCCTTTGTCCTTGAAACTGTCACAACGGAGAAGAAAATGAGCTCCTGGCCACTCTACTCCCAAATGCCTTTGTTTACACCCCTCCAGGTCCAACACACCTTATATTCCTCCTTGCTTTGCCTTATTTTCAAATGCTCAACTTCGGTGAGATCCTGGCAATTAATGATGAAGTTCATAGACCTTATTCTTTGCCCAATCCCCAGTTTATGGATTCTCTGCCCTCCCTATGAATAATTTAGAATGGCCAACAATTCAGATACTTTGAATTTTTAACATCTTTTTTAAAAGATTTTTTTAAAAGATTTTATTTATTTGACAGAGATCACAAGTAGGCAGAAAGGCAGACACAGAGAGAGGGAAGCAGGCTCCCCACTGAGCAGAGAGCCTGATGGAGGGCTCCATCCTAGGACCCTGGGATCATGACCTGAGCCAAAGGCAGAAGCTCAATCTACTGAGCCATCCAGGTGCCCCTTAAAGATTTATTTTTGAGAGAGAGAGAATGAACATGTGCGTGAGCAAATGGGGGGCAGAGGGAGAGGAAATGAGCCCAGAGACCAATGTGGGGCTTGATCCCACAACCCTGAGACCATGACCCAAGCTGAAACCAAGAGTCAGACGGCTAAATGAGCCACCTGGGTAGCCCGCTGAATTTTTAACATTTTTTTGTGAACCAGAGGACTGTGGTGGGCTTGCACAAACACTTGACAGAGTTTGGCGCTTAAAAGTCCTTATGGGGCGCCTGGGTGGCTCAATGGGTTAAGCCTCTGCCTGCGGCTCAGGTCATGATCTCAGGGTCTTGGGATCGAGCCCTGTATCGGGTTCTCTGCTCAGTGGTGAGCCTGCTTCCCCCTCTCTCTCTGTGCTTGCCTCTCTGCCTGCTTGTGATCTCTCTCTCTGTCAAATAAGTAAATAAAATCTTTTTTAAAAAGTCCGTGAAAACACCTTTTAGGTACAAAATAAACTTTTATCTATAAATAGCTATAATTAAGAACTAAAGTATTAGTTTCTTAAATATGTTATAGGAACTAGAACTACCTACTCTGCATCAAACAAAACACAGGGCTATAAAAATACGAGTATATCACCCCTAGTTATCTATGCTTAAAAGTAACACCAATGACTATAATAATGAAAACCATGAAATCCCTTCTATTTGTGAAACAGTATTTACATTTTCTAACCGTATTTAGAGATGAAAGTGAACCCTCTTCCAGCTATATACAAAAAACCCACTAAAGACAATTATTTAATAATTAGCAGTCTGCAGAGGCAACTAAGCCCCATAATTTTCCCAGCTCTGAAGAGCATTTTCTTACCTAAGTTGTATGAGTCAGAGTCATCCTAGGAGACCGAACTAGAAAGGGTCCAGGAAGGAAGCCATAAGATTCAGACTCCTTTTGGAGATGAGGAAAATGATGCTCAGAAAAGGTGCGTGGCTTGTCTAAGATTATAAAGTCAGTTGACCCTGGACTAAAATTCACTGGACTGTTGGTTGGAAATGCCAGGAGGCCCCCGGCTGAAATTTCAAACTGGCCCCTCTATGTGGACTGTCACTGAGCTGCCAGAAGACGAAATCTCTGCACCTGCCCATCACAATCTTAAGAGTTATATAGAGGGCTTAACAAGATTCAGTTGCCTGTATACCATCATATGATTTCAATAACACATTACTCTCTCAAGGCTGCATCCTTGAAGTAGCTCCTGGGATGGGGGTGGGGTTGGGGTAAGGAGTCTCTGTCTAGGTTCAGCAGGAGGGTGAACCAGGGGTCATGTCCTCTCAATGACCTCCTCCAACACGGACAAATCCTATCTTCACGACGTTGGTGATTTTCACGTGTTAGAGGTGTATCAGAATCACCTGGAGGTCATGTTGAAACACAGACTGCTGGGCTTCACCCTTAGAGTTCTGGAATCAGTTTTCCTGAGATGGGAGCTCAGGAATTTGCATTTCAGATAAGATCCTACATAGCTGCGGATGCTGCTGGTCCCAGGGACCGACCACTCTTTGAAAACCACAGCACCAAGGTAGTTTCATCCTGTATTTATGTTATTTTAATTTTAAAGAATTTCTTTTTTTAACTTTTTATTTTGGAGAATTTTGAACATATACAATAGTGGAGAGAAGTGCATAAGGAATCCTCACAAATCTTTCTTTCGAGCACTGGCAACTATCTAACTACAGGCAATCTAAAGAGCTTCTTAAAAAAGCCACTTTCATGTGATGAGTGCTGGGTGTTACACGCAACTGGTGAATTATTGAACTCTACATCTGAAACTAATGATTTACTATATGTTGCCTAATTGAATTTAAATTTTAAAAAAAGAAAAAAGCCACTTTATTTTTTTTTTTCTCTCTTGGGAGACAGGGACTCTCGTGAGTTCTAAAATTCTAATGAAAACTTTGCTTTCTGTTCTTCCTCTATTAATTTTCAGTTTGCCTTGTTAACTGTGTACTATTTCTGCAACTCAGCTTCCATGTTACCATGAGGGAAATGGAGGCTCAGATGATTATTAAGCAACTCACCCAGGGCTCACACTGAAGTTTGACTCCAAACTCCATCTTCCAGGACGCATCTTGACAGACATCATGATTCCATCATTCAAGTCAAGTCAAACTCATCTGCTTTGAAGGCAACAGCACAACTCTGGCTGTTCTTCTGTTCATATGTGGAGCCAGTAATTAGCACTTGTGATGCACCTTAGCACGTGTGGCCAAGGGTTCTGTGGTTGGTGGCCCAGGGAGATGCAGAGCTTCCAGCAGAGTAGAGGTGGCTGCATTTTCAGTCAGATTCCTGGTGTGATTAATGGCTATTAGGATCTACATATCACCACCCAGCTCAAACTTCACACCGGAGTAAGGAGATCTTCCTTTATTCCGGACCAGAGTCTCCCTGGAACTCTTGCCTCTTCTTTTCAGAAATGTGCATAGTTTTCATCATGTATGTGCCTCAGACAACTTGTGAGGCTTCGTGAACTATTATGAGCCTTTTAGACGAATGCTCGTTCATAATAGCATGTGTGTTGCACACACATATTCACACACATAGGCATTTATGACTCAGTACTCAGAAAAGGACAAAATAGCTGTGTGTCAAAATGCCACTGATTATGTCTTATGAAATCTTATCCTAAACTCCTAACCTTCGTAATGCTCTAATATTTATTACCTTTCAGACATAATTGATTTAGTCAATGTTACCATATGTCTCTCTGATTATTTGTGATGGACACTGTGCTCTGGATGTACTATGATGAGCACAGAACAAAAAGTGAAATGTTGGACCAGCTCTGAGATAAAGCTTGGCAGTTATAGTCCTTTCTTGCCACTGGCCTATGGTTTTGTTATGTGATTCTGGGTTCATTCCTTCAACTTTTTTAAACTGAAATAATAATGAATGGTTTCAGGGAATTTGTGAAATAACAGTTGTTTTTATCCAATTTTATTTTTCTATAAAGAAAAATGAAAATATCTAATTTATGATTCACTACTATTGAGATATAACTGGCATATAACATTATGTAAGTTTAAGGTATATGTGTTGGTTTGATACATTTATATATTACAATGTTGATTACTACAGTAGCATTAGCTAACACTTTCATCACATCACATAACTATCATTTCTTTTTGTCTTAACAGTTAGGAGGTAGTCTTTTGGCAACCCTGAAGTTTATAATACAATATCATTGATTATAATCACTATGTTTTACACTAGATCATCACACCTTATTTACCTACTAGCTGCAAGGCTGTGTCCTTAAACATGTCCCCAATTCCCCTACCCTCATTCTAACTATGTTTTTGCAAGTTCAGTTTTCTTTTTAGATTCTACATATGAGTGATAGACAGTATTTGCCTCAGTCTGACTTATCTCACCTAGCATACTGCCCTCAAAAGACAACATGGATGGACCTTCCAGGCATTAATGATACTTTTTTTTTTTTTTTAATCTTAAAGGAGCTTGCTTCCAATTCAAATTGCTAATTAGTATATGAAAATGTGCTAAACGTAATTAGCCATGAGGAAATGCAAGTTCAAACCTCAGCAGGGTATCAGGAGACCACCACCAGAAGTGTAACAATCCCACATGCTGGCAAGAATATGAAGTAACTGAAATTCTCACACATGGTTGGTTGGAGGGCAAACTGGTAAAACCACATCGGAAAACTCTTTGATAACAACCAGTAAGGTTATAAAACAAAAACAAAAAACCCTTAGGATTCAACAATTCCACTCTTGGCTATATACACAATAGAAATGTATATACCCACGAAACAAATAACATGGTCTAGAATGTTCTTAGCAGCTTTGTACATAATGACCCAAACCTGGGATGAAAGGTCCATCCACAGATGAAAGTGTAAATACATATGATATCTTCATCTAATGTGGAGCTTTCCTGAGAACTGGTTATGCTCCACATCTTGATCTGGGTACTGGTATCATAGGTGTATACATGTCAAAATTTATTGAGCTTTACACTTGAGATCTGTTTACCTACTAAAATATTTTTAATAGATATAAGATTATATATTCAGAATTGTAGGAAGGCCCTGTTGAAATGACACTTCTGGACTGACTGATTTCCAAGCACTCAGCCTTGGTCCCAGAGTGGCCTTATTTCTGGAAATTCTCCATGGGCAGTATAATTTAAATGCTGTGCTTAGGAGCCGGTGATGCTGAAATATAGATTTAGTATCATTTCTATCATGAAATGCCACTCAGTCATATGATTCATCATTTTCTATTCTTAAACACAGAAGTTAACAGCTTAAAAACAATTTATAGCCTGCACACATCTATGTAGCCAGCACAACTTACGTAACTCCTTGTAAGCTACTGTTTAAGTAAGGACAAGGTATATCTATTCTTGCAGGACTGTGGTATAAGTCTAAGAGCTTTGCTTAATAAAATATTTATCATTTTTTGAGGTTTATAAAAAGGAATGCCTTATATATATCTTATTTCCTATTTTTTTTCCTATACATCTTATTTTCATACATAATATATCAGCATTTCAAAGACTGATAAACAGTATGCAGACCTGGAAAAAAGGTACAGCCCACATTTCCAATTTTAGTATATGTGCTGCCGAAGCAAGCACCGGCCTATATTTCCAAACCATACTCTGGATGGGTCACTTTTCTACCTGAGCTGTACTATCCTATAATGGCACACGAGGCAGGAAGGTGCTGTGGACACTGAGAAAATTGAAGCCTCTAAGACTTCTGCCGAGGTGTTGACTTTTGCTTTTGCTTAAGTTTTATTAGGTCCTCTGTGAATGGTTGTCCCAGATATAATATCACACAGGGATGAAGCTGAAGTCACAGGTTTTGTCTTTGGAAATTTCAGAATTCGTTTTCAGCACTGCCTTTCTGATCTTTGAAATGGAGCAAAGCCTCATACTCTGGAGATGAGTTTTTACACCAGAGACTATGCTTGAATATCATTTTTCTTTGGGGGACTGTTGCTTAAGTGGTAACCTTGGCATATTATTAAATGTGTCACCTCTTCCAATTAAAATATCCTTGTATAAGCCAGGTGGCATTCTCAGCACTGCAGTGGCTGAAACAAAGTAGAATATGGAAGATTTTTCACATCAGTGGAAGTGGTAGAGCCAGAAAATGAATTGGATTCCTTTTAGATGACTCTTTTATGGATCAGCAGGTTTATTCAGAGTTACTTAAAAAGCAGTTAACATTCCATTAGCAACAAACTGTGATCTGTGTCAGCAATAAGACATTCCTCAGTCATTTATTTTAGTACAAGAAGTCACTTCACAAAAAATGCAAATATTGAATATCTAAGGGGCAAATAAATACTGAGGCAAAATCAGGTCATTTTTCTTATAGAATTATGGACTTTATGCTTGATTCTCTGCTTCATTTAATCAAAGCATTTGGCTGTTTCATTTTGTCCATAAGTTTATGATCAGGAAAGATGAAATGATTTTAAAAGAACAGTAAAGCTAACATATTTCAAAGTTCACAACAATGACTTCAATAACAAGTGCTCAGAGCTATTGTGCAAAGGGGATAGGAGATGCTCTTTGTGGGTTCCCAAGCCTGTGGTGTGGGACAGGGCACTGCAAGACATGAAGAAAGGCAACCTCAAATGCTGGGGAATCTTGCAGAAGCTGGAGGTCAGGGCTCACAAATGACAATAACTTCTTTAGCCAAAAACCATAGAAAAAATGGCCTCACACTCATCCTCACGAATAAAGGCCAAATGAAGGCTAGCTCTTCCTGCCAGAGAGGTATCAGGGGAAGCCAAGTGGAAAGGAAGTACTCCCAGGAGTTAAGTACACCCAGGAGTTAAGAAGTCCTTCACCCCTTGAGTGTCACTGGAGGCTGAGTAGGAAACCTGTACTTCTGCTCTCATCTGGCAGTAACAAGTTGGCGTACTACCTTCTCCTGCTGGAATGCTATCATATGAACCCAATTTAAGCAGAAGGTTGAAGTAAGACTCAGGATCTCATAACATAATACCCAAAAAGCACAAGGATTTTCGAATGAAAATCCTTCTTCATAAAAATAACCAGGAAGGGGCGCCTGGGTGGCTCGGTTGGACGACTGCCTTCGGCTTGGGTCATGATCCTGGAGTCCCGGGATCGAGTCCCACATCGGGCTCCCAGCTCCATGGGGAGTCTGCTTCTCCCTCTGACCTTCTCCTCGCTCATGTTCTCTCTCACTGTCTCTCTCTCAAATAAATAAATAAAATCTTTAAAAAAAAATAACCAGGAAGATCTTTATTTGAATGAAAAAAAGACAATCAATAAATGCCAACACTGAGGTGACAGGGATATGTTAGAACAATCAAAGCTTTTAAAGCAGCCATCTTCAATAAAAAATAAAATAAAAGCTTGAATAAGCAATATGAGCATGTTTGAAACAACAGAGAATATCAGTAAAGAAATAGAAAGTCTCATCAAATATATGAATGATATAGGGAAGAATCAAATTTTAGAAGTGAAAAACACAAAAAATGAATTTTTAAAAACCCACTGTGTGAGCCCAACAGGACAAGGGAGGGGACAGAAAAAAGACTACTGACTCTAATCTGAATACCAGAGAAAAGGAGAATTAGAAAAAAGTGAAAAGAGCCTCAGGGACAGAAATCTAATATTCATGTCATCAGAACAAGAGGAGAAAAAATGTAGGACTGAAAATGTGCTTGAAGAAATATTGGAGGACAACTCCCCAAATGTGGCAACTGCAGATTGAAGAAGTTGATAAAATTCTAAACAGGAAAAATCCAAAGCAATCCATACCAACACACATCAGAGCCACACTTCTGAAAAATGAAAATAAAGGAAAAGTCTTGCTAGCATCTACAGAGAAACGACACCTTACCTGGAGGGGGAAAACAATGACAATGACCATGAATTTCTCATTAGAAATCACGGAAGATGAAGTGGCACAGAGGAAGTGGCACATTTTTTAAGTGCTGAAAGGAAAGACCTGTCAACCTAGAGTCCCATATCCAGTAAAAATATTGCTCAGAAAGGAAGAAGCAGCCCAGATATTCTTAGGCAAGGAAAATTAGTGGAATTTACCAAGAGACCTACTCTAAAATAAAAGTGAAGGAAATTTCTCTAAGCAGAAAGGATGTTATAAAAGAAGGAACATTGGAACATAAGAAGGGAAGAAAGAATACAGTGCACAAACTTATGGGTAAATATTAAACACTTTCCTTCTCCTATTTTCTAAATTATGGTTGATGTTGGATGAAAACATAATAAAAAAAGAGAAAATTATAACATCATCTTATATGCTTCCAAATATATGTAGAGAAAATATTTTTAAAATTTTATAAAGGGAGTTAAGGATGCTGCACTTGACTCAAAGTGATAAATCGATGATACCAGCAAACTGTGGTAAGTTATGAATATATAATAAGAAAGCCATCATAACAAACTTATACAAAGAGGTACTCTTGAAAACACTTTAGATTATTCAAAATGCCATTTAAAAAATGTATAAGTAATCCATAGTAGGACAGGAAAGTAAACAGATGAACAAAAAGTGGAGTAAACAAAGAAAAATTTTAAAATAAAATGAAGAGGAAAGGTAGGGAGAAAACTAGTATTTTTTTAACAGTAGGAAAGGAACAAGTTATATCATTACAGATCCTACAAGCATCAGAAGGTTAACAAGGGAATAATGCAAAAAGTGTCTGCATATATACATTTACCAACTTAGTCGGTAAGGATGAGCATAAATCAAAAAATAATAATAAATAATAAATAAATAAATAATAAATAATAATAAATCAAATGTAAACTGGTGCAAGCACAATGGAGAAGAGCACAGTGGTCTCTTAAAAAATTAGAGACAGAATCACCATATGATCCAACGATCCCCCTTCTAGGTAGATACCCAATAACTGAAAACAAGGACCCAAATATTCATACAAAATTTGCACACAAATATCTACATACCCAGGTTCATAGCGGCACTATTCACAACAAATGTGGAACCAACCCAAGTATCCACTGGTGGATGACTGGATTAAGGAAATATGGCATATACATATAATGGAATATTATTCAGCTTTAAAAAGAAGGAAATTCTCTCATATGCTACAACATGAGTGAAGCTGGAGGACATTATGCTGAGTGAAATAAGCAAGTCATAAAACGATAAATGCTAAATGATTCTACTTATGTGAGGAATCTAGAGCAGTCAAATTCCCAGAGTCCGAAGTAGAATGGTGGTTGCCACGGCTGTAAGGAGGGGAGAATGAGGAGTTGCTGTTCAATGAGTGTGCAGCTGGGCAGATGGTAAGTGTTCTGGGAGAGATGCTGTAATGGTTAAACAACAATGTGAATATAGCTAAGGCTGCTGAACTGTATACTTAAGGGCTAAAATGGTTAATTTTATGCATAGTTTACACACACACACACAAATGTTAAAATGAAAAGAAGCACTTCACTCAGATATATAAATAAGGTATCCCGTGGTCTTTATTTCTGTATCTAGCTATACACTCACCTCCCTCACCCCAGCTTGGTCTGACCCAGTAAAATGCGGAAGCCATCAACATCGTATATCCCTTATTCCATGTATTAGTATTCTTGTGCCACCTCTTTAAACAGATCCAGAAGGAAATCTTTTGGTGAACTCATTTAGAGTAAAGAATTAGTGCCTGAATTTTAAGTGTAAAGGGGCTGCCAGGATTCAGGTGTAATTCAAAGATAAGCAATGCAGACAGGCCTCCCCAGTGATATGAACAAGCCACTGGAATGGTATTAGTAAGCAGGACACATCACAGCAGCTGCAGTCTGTCTCTCTGTGTCCAGTTAACTTATTCTCTCTCTGAAGTTGGGGCTTACTGATGTTTTGCCTGCTGCAGACATTGCCACCCTTCAGCTCCCAAGTTTACCGAACCAAATAACTGAGACCAAAAGAACCTCTCCGGCCCCAATGCCAGATTCCTAGAGAGGAAATCTGATGGTTTTTCCCAGACCAGTTTCTTACTCTTTAACCAACTGACTGTGGGGTCATGTGGGAGGATAAATATGGGTATTGAGGACTCAGATCTAGCGTCCAGTGATATCTGTCTTTTGAAAGAGATGATGTGCAACATGAAACTATTGGTAACAGAGAATTATAGGCAGGAATGAAGCAGATAACTTTGGATGAACACTATCTTGCGGTCTGACAAAGACTGCTCACCTGCGCATGTACTGAGGATGACCTTATCTGTTATACAGATGTCAAAAGTTCCTCCATCAGTACTAGAGGGTGGGTGATTCAACAGTTCCTCTTGGTACGTCTTCCATATTCTTAACACTCATTGTGCAGTACCTGACAACCCCGCCCCATCACAAATTTCTGCTGAAGGGTTTTTCTTTCACACTTGGGAAATGTTTTATAGTAAGCGCGGCTGAGATACTCAAAGAAATAAAAACTTAATGTTCAGAATAGACACAAAAACCAATAGGATAAACTCTAAACAGAACATTGCTGATAGCACTGAATACTTAAATCTATTGGGTTTTGTATCCACTCCAATAGTTATTATTTCTCATATTTAGTGAGTTTTATATATTTACCTTTTTAATATATGTAACTTCTTGTTTAATATTTTCTTATTCACCCTTGAACATTCTGAATATTCTGATAGTATACTTTGAGTACCAAGTGTAAAAATAACAACAACAAAATAATGACATGATAAATCTGTATCTAGCAATAGCTAGATACACAATAGAGACACTTTTAGGAAATCAAGCACGAAAGAAAAAATCTTAAAGGTGAAAAGAAATGTCAGTTTACCTAAAAGTTAACAACTTGACATACAACAGACTTCTCATTATAAACAAGGAAGGCCACAGAAAATAGCTTCAGGGGCGCCTGGCTGGCTCAGTTGGAAAAGCCCGAGAGTCTTGATCTTGGGGCTGTGAATTTGAGCCCCATGTTGGGTGTAGAGCTTACTAAAAAAAAAAAAATAGATAAACTTAAAAAAAAAAAGAAAATAGCTTCAAAGTGCTGAGGTTATAGCTTCAAAGCGCTGGGGAGAAAATAATTACGAACTCAGAATTCTATACCAAGAAAAAGTGTAATTCAAAAGGACAAAATGAAGACATTTTTAGAAATACAAAGACTGAAAGAAGTTGTGTGAAAGGTGAAATGAAATGGGGTCACTTATGTCCAGGGGTTTTAAAATGGAGCTGGGAGGCCATTGAGGTGGTGGGCCTCACGCACGTCCTCACTGGGTGGAACTGTCAACTTTTGAACTGGGCCAAACAGCAAATGCTCCAAGGACGCGGAGCAAACACCTGCAGCTTTCCTACAATAATGCACATTTGCTTAGTGATAGCCTTAGCAACCAATTAAATTCAGCCCAAGATTAGTTTCCTGCCACCGAAACCAATCAAAATTCACTGTAAATAGCATATACCATCACCCTCTTTGTCTTTAAAAACCTTTCACTTTTGTTCCTTGAGGGGACAAGATTTGGGCTGCTGTCCAAATCTGTGCTCCCCGAACTGCAATTCTAAGACACCAAGTAAATGCTTTTACTTCAGCTCTGGCTCTTTCCTCAGTCAACAATTGTTACAAACAAAACCTTACAATATTGATTTTGGTCAGAAAAAAAAGACCCTAAATGAATCGCACTTTTTTTCTTCCTGCAAGTATGTTTCAACAATCTGTTTACAGGGAGGTTGGAAAGGACTCAAAACTTTCTCCAGGCTTCTTCCAACCCCCTTTAACCCTTTCCTTCCCAGTGGTAAATACCCCATGTTTTCCTGGCTGTTCTCTAGGAACTATGCTATACGGTTGGTTGGCTCAGTGGGCACAAGACACCTGACTGGTGTACCCCAAAGTCAGGAGCAGGGTCTAGATATTTCTTCTTTCTTTAGCCAGTGTCTTCTCAGTTTACACCACTGCCTCTTTTCTCTGCTTGCTACTCTTTAAATGTTTTTCAGAGTTTTATCCATGCCCTTCTTTTCTCCCTCAATATTGCATCTTAACGTGCAGATCTTAGATAAACACATATTAAAATGCAGGGTCTTGCATGTACCCCGAATAGACCGAATCAAAATGAAGAAAAGTGACCCTTATAACTCTTGCCAAACAAGAAAGAATGGAGGCTGCAAAGCAAACCAAAAGTTTATTTGGGGTCTTTAGGAATTCAAATACGTGAGACACAGATTTAGGAGAAGCCTGAAATGTGCTCCAAGGAGGGAGGAGAAAGACAAAGTTTATAGAGGCAAAAATAATTAGCTTTGGTATATATATACACAATGGATTACTTTGCTAGTTGCCTGGTGTAGTAAAGAAAAACAAGCCTCATTCTGAGAATTCCAACAGGCTGTGGCAATTTGTGGTGGGCACAATCTAAAAGCTCCATGTTTCATGCAGGTGTCAATGTATGTAAGACCAGCATCCCAAGGGGCCTCCCAGCTCTGTTTTAGGGCCCCTTGACATTCCTACTTTCTTTCAAATGTTTCTCTCTCTCTCTTTTTTTTTTTTTGAAGACTTTGTTTATTTGAGAGAGAGCAAGAGAACGAGAGAGCAAGCTCGAGCATGAGCAGGAGGAAGGGCAGAGGGAGAAGGAGAAGCTGCGCAGGGAGCCTGATGCAGGGCTTGATCCCAACCCAGGAAGGGGGGGTAACATAACCTGAGCCAAAGGCAGAGGCTTAACCAACTGAGCCACCCAGGCGCCCCCTTTCAAATGTTTCTGTTCACACTTAGCATTTTGAGCAGTCAACTTAGATAATTGTAATGCATACTAGAGTTTGAGAAAACAACTGCTCTTACACGTTTTCTATAAGCATGACCATGTACAGCTTTGCTTTTGACTTATACCAATTCACCAGTAAGTCACAAAATTTGTATCAGAATCAAACCCATGTTCTAAGTTCTATATGACTATATCTACCTACTAACTGGCCATTTCGATATACATAGTCTATATTTACCTAAAGTAGTACATCCTAACTTGAACCCATTTTCTTACCCCTTCATTTTATGTAGTCTCTAAACTAAGAATGTTAGATACTTTGAGCTCGTCTGATCCCACCTTTGTTTGTTCCCACATTTACTATCATTCCCCAGATCACTTATCCTAAGCTCCAACCTCTGCTTACTTGTCTCTGGACATGCTATGTTCTGTCACATTTGTGTGCTTTGGAACGTGTTCCTCCTCCCAGTCTGAGAGTTCATATTCCCCTTCTATACCTGGAAGACTCCAACTCCGTTAATATCCTCGTCAAATCTTACATCTTCCCTGAGGCCCTTTCTCACTCCCTAGCCAGGTCCCCGCCTCTGTGTTTTTATACCAAGATCTCAATCACAACACCTTCCGTATGGTCTGAAAACTTCCTGCTCACACCTGTCTTCTCCGTCAGTCGTGGACACTTGCAGGAAAGGTCTGATCAGGGTCCATTTGTTTTTATATCAAGGCTGAGTAGCTTGGAGCAGTACTTAACACCTGTTTAATAAGTAAGGGTATAAACACATGATTGAATTAATAGATATTTGATCAAGGTTTAAAGAATCTATAATCAAATTCCAAATCAGCTTACATATATTTAAGAATGTGCAGCCATAGCACACATGGAACTTTTAATTTTTTTAAAGATTTTATTTATTTATTTGAGAGAGAGAATGAGACAGAGAGAGCATGAGAAGGGAGAGGTCAGTGGGAGAAGCAGACTCCCTGCTGAGCAGGGAGCCTGATGTGGAACTGGATCCCAGGACTCCAGGATCATGTCCTGAGTCAAAGGCAGTTGCTTAACCAACTGAGCCACCCAGGTGCCCCACATGGAACTTTTAGATTCCCAGAAAAATCTCATATTTCATTCTGTAAGAAATTCACTTGCTAATGAGCAAATTGTGGTCCTCAAATAAGAAACTCCAAGTAAAACCTTCTGCTGTTTTTTCAGACTCCTTTTTAAATATGAGGACATAAACATTAGCACACTATATGTTCTTTGTGGACATTGTTAGACCTCTTTCTGTTTACTTGCCCTACACCCCATGTAACTGCTCTAGTCTCTGAATTAATTTGGTGCCTTTTGGTCTTAGGGTCCATTGATATTCACAAGTGCCAGACTAAGAAATAGTGGAAGGTATATAGTGCAACAGTTTCAATTTATTGGAAAATTTCAGATAGGAGAGCAACTGTGAAGGCTCGACATAAGAGGCTTAAGATTATTTAAATATATGCATTACCATAAAGACCAAAATATAAAAACACGAATATAAACACCATATGTTCATGGCAAATATGATTTTACTTTCCTAAGGATTTGGGGAACTTTTATAAAGGCTTTGTGAGAAATATACTCAGGGACTGACCAAAGCTCTCCTCACACACACAGTGCAGCAGAGGAAAGGACAAATAACCCATGACTTGACTCAACAAAATATCTTTAGAGAGCCAGCGAATTAGAAAGCCTTTTGGAGATTCACAGAATTTTAGTTTTTGTCCAAATCTAGGGTACATGGACCTCTACTCTCCTCTACTTCAATACCTGTAGGCAAGACTAACTGATTGCCTCGATCTATCCCTAGAATTCCACTTAACACCTTGGGAAGAAATTATAATCAGCCTACAGTGGTTCCTAAAGGCCATTCCTACTCTAATACAGGGTTGCCAAATATCTTCTGTAAAGTACCAGAGAGTAAATATTTAAAACTTTGTGGCAACGTGGTTTCCATCCATTGGAACTCGTGGTTACAGCACAAAAGCAGCCACAGACAATGAAACTGGAATTTTAAAAAAAGATTTATTTATTTACTTACTTACTATTTTAGAGAGAGAGTGAGCACACATGGAGTGGGGGAGCAGAGAAGAGCAAGAATCCCAAGCAGACTCTTCTCCGAGCAGAGAGCCCAATGTGGGACTTGATCCCAGGACCCTGAGATCATGACCTGAGCTGAAATTGAGAGTCAGATGCTTCACCGACTGAGCCACAGGGCGCCCCTGAAATCTGAACTTTATGCAATTTTCTTGTTACTCGATATTCTATTTTCAATCATTTAAAAATGTAAAAATCCTTATCTGTTAGTAGGTATATAAAAATAGGTAGTAGACTAGATCTATAGTTTTTCTTGTCCTAATATAGTTCTTTTGTTTTGCACATAAGAAAACAGGGCACAAAAAGGGTGAGAGATTTCCTTAAAATCATGTGAATGAATAATCTGTGGCAAAGCCAGTCAATTTGTGCCAAATTCTCTTCAAGATGGTCCGTATTGGCTATTTATTATTATATTTTTCCCAAATGATAAGTACTGAGCAAAATACTCTCCTTTACTTAGAGAAAACGAATTTTCCTCAGGACCATTTTGAAATATATCTATATTAAAGACTCAGTATAGGAGTGGAGGACTATCTATACTTACATGCATCGATTTTTAAGCTGAAATAGTTTTTTTTAAAACTACAAATGTACCCCTGTGCCTTAAAAGTGAACCAATCCCAATAACTCTAACCAGTCCATTTTAAAAGACAGATGTAACAGAAATCAGGTGCAACATATTCAAAGAATAGATTTAGTCAGAGTTAAAAAAATAAAATAGAGAAGTCCTGTTATAATTGAAACATTACTTGTCAGAAATATTCCAAAAGATGGAAGAACAATCATGAAAATATATTCAATTCTACTTAAGGCCAAGAAATATTTTGGAAAAAAGCATTTATTTATTCTTCAACATCAAAGGTGCACCCTTGATGGTAGAGGACACCCCTGTCCTTATGAGTTTAGCATTTTCACAGATAAAATTGCGCCGACGAACTGGCTTGCTCTGAAGCCTCTTATCAGTAGTCTTAATTTTGGCTTTTACATTCATCGGTGGCATGGTAACTGGAGGTAACCCATTGATATCATACAGCCAGTACATGTCTGGTGTCTGGAAACAAAGAGAGGAGAGATTTTACATGAAATATTCAGGGAACTGAGAAACTTACAGGAAAAAGCTTACTGAGTTAATACAGTCTCTCTTCTCCATGCAAGGTATAGGAAATGTATAAAACTGAAAGGGTGCCAGTAATAATTAACATGGGAAATAAATTCAAGAAAGCATTTAGCTTTATGAATTAAGAATCACTCAGTAAAAAGTCTAAGTTAGAAGTTAGCTCTGTGGATGAAATAAGCATCCATCAGATGTAAGGAGAAACAATTTATTTTCTTTGCATGAAACTGTTGCCCAGCATGCACTATATAACTAACTGAAACCATACTTTGCAAGAACTTACCCATGAAAATTTAAGCATGGCCATACAACCAACTGGTAAAATACGTTCAGCTTCTGTTTTTCAGATTATGAAACTCCATAATTAATTGAACCATTTGAAATTACTGAGAATTGTGTAAGATCATTAATGATAGTTTTAGAGATTTATTTTAAAAATCCATGATTTTTTTCCCTGCATATATGCACAGGATGGCAATACGGGATTACACAATCTAGCATTTTCTGCATGTTTATGTTCATAGTTAAATCCCACTGCTCTTGCAGAATTTCCAGTGTTGTGTTTATCTAGGTCTTCTTCCCCACGAGAAGATTTGTACCATGTATGTTCAGAAAACTCATTTAGGATAAATCCAGGCTAAGTGGATATTGCAATAACATCAGTCAGGAAGGGGTAATGTGATATCACTCAGAGAATGTTAAGTGCAGGACTTTCTTACACATCTGGAATGACCATATTTTAATCAGAACTGGCCCTTCTATCCAGTGTTCGTAGTAATTGTGTATTCTGAATCAGGGAGTCAAAAGCAGAACAAACCAAGGACAATACTATAAGTAGGTTAAATAATATTCTACTTCACATAGGATGTTTGATTTGAAACACAAAGCTGTAGTTTGGTGATGGTGAATATGTCATTGCAAATTTTTACATTACAAGTGGCCCACCTCATGAACACATATGTGTGAGGTACTTGGAGCGACCTGCCCCTATGCCCAACCTTCAGTGGAGCTCAGGAGTGAGCTGCATGAAGGAATGTACACTCCTATTGGGGATGTAGTAGGTACAGATGGGCATGACATGTAGGGATTTGTACCTTCACCTGACCCATCTCCAAGACCCTTTGAAAATAATTATCTGTTAGGACCCTATTTTTAAAATCCTAATGTTATTGTATGTATTTCAATTAAGATACAAATAATTTTGCCATAAGTGATGCTGAGTGTCTGTGTGTGTATACATATTTTTAATTTATATATACATAAATATATAATCCAAATATAAAATAAATTTGTAAGAAGTCATTTATGACCTGTATTCCAACACTATATGGTAATACATTTATTTTATAAAGATTAAATATTACACTTCTCATTTCTATAGTTAACTTTCTTCTTAAAGTTATAAATAAATATAATGACTCATTATGTTTTTGAAACATTTTAAAGATATAGCTCTATATCTTCCACTCTGAATCTCCCTTTAAAAATATAAATTAAAAAGCTTAAGTTAAAATAAGAATAAACCAATACCTCCATGTCCCTAGTGCCTTTGAGAATCAGTTGGTTTTTGCAAAAGGATGTCAAATTGACAAATATACTCCTCAGCTACTTATTTAAAGAAATTTAAAAAAACAACTATTTTTAAACAGATGAAATTTCCCTATTTCAGTAAAATCTTTCTAGTATAAAAAGGGATCAGCCAAAGCCAAAGACCTCATGGAATGAACGCTCAAAGCTATGCTTTAAAGGACACGTTCTTATGAATGGAAACAGCCCGTTAGCAGATGTGGGCTGTGTGGACCCACATCCCTTAGGTATTTCCATTTTCAAAACAAAACACAACAAAACCCCGCCAACTCTCTAGCCCCATCAGGTGTAAATATTCTGCAGTGTGTGTTCCACACTATTTTCCACAGAAATCCCATGGGATTAAATACCAGTTGCCCCCTGTGGTAACTGCCTTAATAAAGCCCCTTTTAATGATTTCCATGCCTTTTCTGTCTCATATTCTGGTTTTCCCGCACCGGTTTCTTGAGATCACGTAGGAAATATGCTACTTGGATTTGAATCCCTATTTCAGGTCTGCTTAAGAGAAAATATAAGCCAAGATGCAAATATATAAATAAAATGACATTTCTTACAGTTTCATGACTATGAGTTATTCCCTTAAAAGCAATGCATTTAGATACATATAACTTAAGCCTGATTATGTCTCTGGTTATAACAGGTCCATCGACATTACTTTTTTGTATAAACTATTTAAGATTTATCATGTCCACCATGGAAAGCTGAGTGGACTATTTACTCTCTTTGAGTAACATTGCTTTGTGTAACAATCTGACCAAGTTAACTAAAATCTCTCAAAGCTAGTGCTACATGCCTTGTTTAATAGTAGGGAAAAAGCAGTTTTTAATTACTCTAAATACGATTTAATTGAAAGGGAACCCATGAAGCTTGCTAACGTAGTAGTTGAAGTTTTTGTAGGCTAATATTTAACTGAACTATTCTTAAAGATCCTCATTTTTATTTCTAGGTAAAGCACAATGAAGGTCATATGTTTCATATTTAAGTATTAATTGATTTAATGTTTAAAATCAACAGTTTAAAAAGATAATACCGTACATAGTAATTTTTATATAGATAATGAATTAACTTTTAAAATTCTTCACTTTTATCATGTGAGACATCGTGGTGTTGTCATTAAGAGCAGGATTTTAGAATCAGACAATGCTTGAAACATGATATCAAAATCATTGATCTGATATACGAAATAACTTTCATGAATCGCAAAGCCAATATACTCATAAAAAGCCAGTCTCAAAAGGTTACAGAGTATGATCCCACTTATGTAATATTCTAGAAATTAGAAAATCATAGAGATGGAGAAAAGATTAGTGGTTTCCAGGGTAAAGAAGGAGTTACAGTCCTGGATGTGACCATACTGTTAAGCAGTTCCCACAGTTGTGTTGGAAGAGCTCGTATCTCAGTTGTGACTGTAGTTACACAGATCTATACATGGGTTCAAATTGCTTAGAACCACACACACACACGTGAAAAATGCTAAAAATGAAATAAGGTCTCTAGGTTAGTTAACAGTATTTTGTCAATGACAATTTTCTTCTGTAAATACATTACTATAGCTCTGTAAAACCTCACCATTGGGAGAAGCTGGAAGAAGGATTCACAGGACTCTGTATACTAATTTTGCAACTTCTTATGAGTTAATACTTTTTTTAAGTTAAAAAATATGAGATTTATGAGTCAATTGGAAATTTGAGCACTAAATGGATATTTGGTATGTCGTGATATTAAGGAATTATTGTAAATTTTTAGATGTGATAATGGTATCATGGTTATGATTTTGGTCTTTTAGAGATTAATAGGAAATAGTTGAAGATAATAGGATGTCTTGGATTTTCTTCAAAATAACATGGAATATGGGGAAAGGGATGGGAATATACTTGAACTGGCCATGATTTGGTTAAGTGTTCATACTAGATGAGTATATGCAGATTAATTATTCCCTCTATTTCGACTCACACTTGGAATTTTCCAAAATAAAAATAGAATCAACAAAATAGTGATTTCTTAAACACATTGCAATCTCAGTTTTCCCCACATAAGCTTTATCAAACTGTACCACTTCAGACTAAATAAAAATTTCGCATTTTCATTTGATCCCATATGTCAACTTACTCTCTCACAGAAACCCTTCAATTCTGCTGTAATTTAATTGTCAAATCAACATAGGGAAACAGGCACAGATTTTTTTGGGAAAGCCTCCAACATAGTTAATCTCAGAAATGTTCACTGGGCATCAGGTAAAATAAACATCATTTTTATTTGTAAACCTGATTTTAAATATGTCATTTAATCCCCTTAGTCTAAGAGTATGTCCTTGCTTCTTAAGGAGAAAATACAACATGATCATTTTAAATCAAGCATCTATATAGCAAAGGGCGATATGCAGCAAGGCTCCAGAGGCTTTATATTTTTATTAGCTGGGTTGTAAGAATTCCCAGAAAGATGAAAAATATAAATAATTTTCTTGGGACATATTCAACACTATTCTTTTCGCTATTCATCAAAACAGTAACAACACATTTTTCTGCCCATGGCACTGCCTAATTAGTGTCTGATTTAGAAGTCTAGTAATCACTTTGGCAACAGTGGTTGTGTCTTGAAACATAACTACATGTCCTTTGTGTCTGTGCTACTGAAACTAGACACTGGCAATAAGCATCTTTTCATAAATAATTTGAAAGTTGTCTTTAGCCTAAAAGCTATTAGTAAGATACATGTGTGAAATCTGATGGAGAAATTTTGCTTACTGTATCAGTTTTCAAAATTGTGTTTACCTTAACTTTTTTTTTCTTTCCAATTTATTTATTTTCAGAAAAACAGTATTCATTATTTTTTCACCACACCCAGTGCTCCATGCAATCCGTGCCCTCTATAATACCTAGAGAAAATGCAACATGCCCTCTATAATACCTAGAGGGCACGGATTGCATGGAGCACTGGGTGTGGTGAAAAAATAATGAATACCTTAACTTTTAATAAGATGATCACTTGAGCAGACTTTAATATTAATGGCTAACTACATTGTGTTTTTCTCAATTCAAAATCAGTTTTACCTTCTACCTCATTTTCTTCATTTTAGACTTTAACATTTTGACAGTACCTTGTGCCTTAATTAAAGATTCCAAATCTCTGTCTCAAACCACCTGAAGCCCTTGAATAGGTTATTACAGATAACAATATGTGAATATACAAATCACTTTATAATCAATATTTGTCTCTTCTGCATTTTCTTAATATGGAAGAGAAAGAATTTCTTACTTCCCACTGGTGATGATGACTTTTTTGTTATATTCCATATTTACAAGTTCTTTATTGGGCAAAAGGAAATTAAAACAAGACAGAGTAGTTAAATTCGTTGGCTTTTGCAAGGTAATGTTGCTATTCTTTAGTTCGGCGAAACGTTTTCTTCTTTCATGTCTTTAGTGAAATCAAACATCCCTAACCATTACCTTTATAAAACTCACCTGTATTGCTAATGTTGCTTTGTATTTCCTACTGTACATTTGGGGTTTGAAGCCCACAAGGAGGACCGTTCCTTCAGTATCAAAAGGAGGAAGTTCTCCAACCTGAGGTTTTACAGAAAACTCAGGATCACTGCCAGGTAGGAAGTATGCAGTGAATGGCTCAGGATTTCTAGAACAAAAATATAAATGTCAACATGTAAATTTTATCATTGCTCTTTGTGAAACCTTGATGGGTAGAATTTATATCCTGTTGCCTAGGACTACAGGTAAACTTTAATGGTGCCATGCAGCTGTAAGCCTAATGCTTGTTACTTTATCATAGTGAGGAGGTCTTCTAAAAATTACTAAAGAGTGTCATTCTTCCCAGGGTGACAAAATGGAATCTTAAGGATCTTTAAAATTATGCCTTGTGTTTTTAGTGTACAAAGAATAAAATGCTGCCCCTATAAAAAATTGAAGAACTCAATGTCCTAAATTAAAATGCAGCCATTTATAAATAAATTCATATCTAAAATGCATGGCTAGAACAGCTACATGAAGCCTTTGTTTTTATTACTATTCCAATGGGATTGCTCACTGTCCTTTACCTTTGCACTTGTGAAGTGAGATGAAAGTACTTTGCAAGTTTATTAAAGATTCTTGAGCCTGAAGATCAGTTGCTATGGTCTGAAGTGAACTGAGTGGCATTTAGGATTCAAGTGACCGTTTTCATGTCAAGGTTGATTACATTTGAGAAGAAGATGGTAAGAGTCTACGGCCATACCACCCTGAACGCGCCCGATCTCGTCTGATCTCGGAAGCTAAGCAGGGTCGGGCCTGGTTAGTACTTGGATGGGAGAAGAAGATGGTAAGAGAAGTTGAAGAATTCCTTCCATAGAATTAAAGAGGGGAGGAGTACACTGCATGGGAAGTTGTACATGAGGAATTTTAAATCCAAAATTTCTGGGGAGATGCAAGTAGAAAGTAAAGAATAGTTCCCTAGAACAGATCCAACAGTGAGTCATAAAAAAGGAGACGGGAGATTCAGGTTGTGACTCAGTGATCCACTCAGCAAATGCACTGAGTATCATCTCAGAGGTTTTGAGAATGTGGACTATGGATATGGATGGCCTGGATTGGAGTCCCAGCTCCACATAGGTATGTAACTTTAGAGAAATTTACTTTTTCCTACCTCAAGTTTTGTACTTTTAAATGAATTTAATAACCTCTATAAAGCCGTTAGATCAGTACCTGGTATGTGGGAAGTATTCTATAAGGATTAATCAATATTAATATAATCATTATTATGGTAGTTGTTGTTTTAAAACATCTTATTACTAGTGCTTATTACCAGGCAATGATGCATGATGCAATAAATTTTAAAAATGCATGGGGAGTTAGAGAGGAGAAGGGAGTTGGAAGAAATTGGAAGGGGAGGTGAACCAGGAGACACTATGGACTCTGAAAAACAATCTGAGGGGTTTGACGGGGCAGGGGGTGGGATGTCGGGGTACCAGGTGGTGGATATTATAGAGGGCACGGATTGCATGGAGCACTGGGTGTGGTGCAAAAATAATGAATACTGTTATGCTGAAAATAAAAAATAAATTAAAAAAATACATATAACAGAACAAAGATAAAAAAAATGCATAAAAAAGAAAACCCAGGGGTTCTGGTGGAACAGGAAGACCCAGACCCTCTTGTCTCCCAAGGAACAACAATACAAAGACCAATTCCCATTGTGAGAAATTCAGAAACCAGTTAAGAGACCTTTGCCTTCCAGGTGAGCACAAAATCAGCTTTTTGAAGTCAGTAGGAAAATTTGTGGCATGCTCTTACCACAGTCCGCCCTCCACACCAGTGCAACAGCACATGATTGGGAGGAAATTCTGTTTCCATTTTTCCCTAGGAAAGGAAAGAGAAGAGTAGATCGAGTACCCGACAATGGGACTTCTGGTTAGAATGGGAAGGGGTGCTGCCTGAGGGAGTGGCTTCTGTCCTGCTTGTCTTGAAGTACTGATAGGACCTGACATACTGTAGATGCATGGGGGCTTCTAAGAACAAGCTGGGCAGCGGCTGGCGCTCCAGATGTCCCAGCAGATTGATAAAGCTCAGAAGCCTCTCCCTAAGTATGGAAAAAGAAGAATGGAACATATATTGAAATTTCTGGCTTTTTAGTTAGGCTGTTCAATATTCTGGTTTATGCCCATCCTGTCTCAGAGAACTGACAGAGCTTGGCAAAATCTAGATACATAAAGGCTACTGAGGGGGGGGAAATCTGATTGGTATACTGTTGCTTCAGAGTGCCAGGGCACAGAAGACAGCAAAGAGAGCAAGCGGTTGGGAACTCCTGAAAAAATAGAAACCAGTAAACCCCTCTAATTAGTAATCTTATCAGTTCAGACAGATAAACTAAAAAAAAAAAAAAAAAGGGACCTGAGGTGTCCAGGATCTCTAGTTGGTCTGAGTGGTGAAGATCTTTCCTTGCATGAAGCCATTCTATGAAGACTGAGAGAGATGGCTCTTTTTTTCAAATGTGTGGATATCAACACAAAGTTACAAAGAACATGAAGACAGGAAAAAATTATACAGTTAAAGGAACAAAAGAAATCTCTAGAAACACACCATAAAGAAATGGAAGTATAGGGATTACTGACCAATTTTTCAAAATAACTATCATGCAGATGCTCAACACTATCAGGGAAATAATGCACGAACAACAACAACAAGAAGAAGATATAAAAAAAGGCCAAACAAATTTCAGAGCTGAAAAAGGCAATAACTGAACTGAAAAACTCACTAGAGGTATTCAGCAATGGACTTGATCAAGAAGAATTAATCAGGGAGCCCAAAGATTAGTCATTTGAAATCATCCAATTAGAGGAGCAAAAGGAAAAAGAAATGAAACAGAGTAAAGAAAATCTAAAGGACTTAGGCAGCAACATCAAGTTGCCAATATATACATAATGAGTCTCGAAGGGAGAAACAGAAGCAGAAAACTTAGAGAAATGGCTAGAAAATCCCCGAATCTGAGGAAGGAAAGTGACATACAGATGTGTGAAGTCCAACATATTCCAAATAGGATGAAACTAAAGAACTCCACGATGAGACACATAATCAAAACACCAACAGTTAAAGACAAAAAGAGAATTTTGAAAGCAGCAAGAAAAAATGACCCCTCATATGCAAGGCCACCCTTGTAAGACAATTTAGCAGATTCCTTGTAGAAACGCTGCAAGCCTGAAGTGAGCAGAATAATGGGTTCAAAGTGCTAAAAACAAACTGCCAATGAAAAATACTGCATCTAGCAAAACTGTCCTTCAAAAATGAAGATAAAGGGTTTCCCTGATAAACAAAAGCAGTCTTACAAGACATACTAAAGGAAGCCCTTGGAACTGAAATGAAAAGATGTTAGACAGCAATACAAAAGTATTTGAAAGTAAAAGTTCACTGTTAAAGGTAAATACACAGAAAAATATACAACACTGAATACTGTAATGGAGTACCTAAATCATTTTTTAATTGTGGCATAAAAGTTAAAAGATAAAAGTATAAAAATAACTAAATTATAATATGTATTAATGGATACACAATATAAAAATACGTAATCTGTACATCACTAACAAAGTATAGGATTTTGTATGCAATTAAAGTTATCAGCTTAAAATAGATTAAGCTTGTAAGTTATTTTATGTAAGCTTCATAGTAACCACAAACACCTACAGAAGATACCCAAAAGAAAATGAGAAGGAAATCAAAGTGGGTTACTATGAAAAACATCAATACTACACAAAGGAAGACAGCAAGAAAGGAAAAGATGGACAAAAGAGCTGTAAGACATACAGAAAACAACAAAATGGCAACATTAAATCCTTCGCTATCAATAATTACTTCAAACGTAAAGCAATCAGATTCCTAGTCACAAGACACAGTAGCTGATTGGATGAAAAACAAGATCCAAGTGTACACTGTCTAAAAGAGACTAACTATATTTTTTAAATTTAAATTCAGCTAACATATACTATATTATTAGTTACAGGGATAGAGTTCAGTGATTCATCAGTCTTATGTAATACCCAGTGCTCATTACATCACATGCCCCTCAATGTCTACCACCCAGTTATTCCATCCCCCACTTCCCTACCCTCCAGCAATCCTCAGTTTGTTTCCTATGATGAAGAGTCTCTTATGGTTTGTCTACTTCTCTGATATCATCTTGTTTCATTTTTCCATCCCTTTCCTTATGATGTTCTGTTTTGTTTCTTAAATTCCACTTATCCGTGAGAGCATATGATAACTGTCTTTCTCTGATTGAGTTATTTTGCTTAGCCTAATACCCTCTAGTTCCATCTACATCGTTGCCAATGGCAAGATTTCATTTTTTGATGACTGAGTAATATTCCAATGTATATATCTATATTGCATCTTCTTTATCCATTCATCTGTCAATGGACATCTGGGCTCTATTCATAGTTAGGCAATTGTGGACTGCTGCTATAGATGATATTATGATGTTCTGTTTTGTTTCTTAAATTCCACTTATCAGTGAGAGCATATGATAACTGTCTTTCTCTGATTGAGTTATTTTGCTTAGCCTAATGCCCTCTAGTTCCATCTACATCGTTGCCAATGGCAAGATTTCATTTTTTGATGACTGAGTAATATTCCAATGTATATATCTATATTGCATCTTCTTTATCCATTCATCTGTCAATGGACATCTGGGCTCTATTCATAGTTAGGCAATTGTGGACTGCTGCTATAGACATTGAGTAGAGGTGCCACTTCACATCACTACATTTGTATCTTTGCGGTAAATACCTAGCAGTGCAATTGCTGGGTCAAAAGATAGCTCTATTATCAACTTTCTGAGGAAACTCTGTACTGCTTTCCAGACTGGCTTCACCAGCTGGCATTCCCACCAACAGTGTGGGAGGGTACCCCTCTCTCTGCACCCTCACCAACATCTGCATTTCCTGACTGGTTAATTTTAACCATTGTGACTGGTGTGAGGTGGTAACTCATGGTAGTTTTGATTTGTATTTCCCTGATGCCGAGCGATGTGGAGCATTTTTTTGTGTGTTTTGGCCATTTGGATGTCTTCTTTGGAGAAATGTCCATACACGTCTTCTGCCCATTTCTTGACTGGATTATTTGTTCTTTGGGTGTTGAGTTGGATAAGTTCTTTATAGATTTTGGTTACTAGCCCTTTATCTAATAAAACATTTTCAAATATCTTCTCCCATTCTGTTGGTTGTTTTTTGGTTTTGTCGACTGTTTCCTTTGCTGTGCAAAAGGTATTTATCTTGATGAAGTTCCAATAGTTCATTTTTGCCTTTGTTTACCTTGCCTTTGGAGATGTGTCTAGCAAGAAGTTGCTGCAGCTGAGGTCACAGAGGTTGCAGCCTGTGTTCTCTAGGATTTTGATGGATTCCTGTCTCACATTTAGGTCTTTCTTCCATTTTCAATCTATTTTTTGAGTCTGATGTCAGAAAATGGTCCAGCTACATTCTTTTGCATGATGTTGTCCAATTTTCCCAACATCATTTATTGAAGAGAGTGTCTTTTTTCCATGGGATAAGATTAGCATACCATAGAGTTGAGTATCTATTTCTGGGTTCTCTATATTGTTCCACTGATCTATATGACAGTTTTTATGCTAATACCATATTGTCTTGATGATTACAGCTTTGTAATAGAGCCTGAAGTCTGGCATTGTGATGCCACCAGCTTTGGTTTTCTTTTTCAACATTCCTTTGGCTATTAGGGGTCTTTTCTGGTTCCATACAAATTTTAGGATTATTTATTTCAACTCTGTGAAAAAAGTTGGTGGTCTTTTGATAGGAATTGCACTGAATGTATAGACTTCTCTAGGTAGCATAGACATTTTAACAATATTTTTCTTCTAATCCATGAGAATGGAAGGTTCTTCCATTTCTTTGTAAAGAGATTAACTTTAGACTTAAAGATATAAGTAGGCTGAAAGTTAAAGGAAGGAAAGAGATATTCCATGAAATGGCAAACAAAAGAGAGCATGGATAGCCTTACTCATATTAGACAAAGTGAACTAATAACAAAATGTAACAGGAAACAAAGAAGGACATTATATAATGATGAAAGATCAATTTAGCAGCAGAGCACCTAAATGTATGTACCAAAGGTTGACAGAATTAAGGGAGAAATAGATAGCAATAGAATAATAAATACTAGCAGATTTTAATACTCTGCCTTCATTTCATTTCAGACAGAAGATCAGTAAGAAAAAAAAAGACAGGAACAACACTATAGACTAAAGGGATCTCATAGATATATTCAGAACATTCCACTCAACAGCAAAAGCAATTACATTTTTTTCAGGTGCACATGGAATGACCTCTAGGATGCTTTGGAGGTTAGGTCACAAATCAAGTCTGAATAAGCTTAAGAAGACTGAAATCATACTGCTGTCTTTTCCCACCACAATGGAATAAAACTAGATCAACAGCAGAAGGAAACCTGGGAAATAAATAAAAATATACAAATTAAATACCAAACTCCTAAATAACCAATAAATCAAAGAAGAAATTAAAGAGATATTAGAAAATATCTGAGACAAACAAAAATGAAAACACAACATATCAAAGCTTATAGAATGTAGCAAAAGTAGTACTTAGAGGGAATTTCATAGTGATAAAAGCCTACATTAAGAAACATCTTGGGGCGCCTGGGTGGCTCAGTGGGTTAAGCCGCTGCCTTCGGTTCAGGTCATGATCTCAGGGTCCTGGGATCGAGTCCCGCATCGGGCTCTCTGCTCAGCGGGGAGCCTGCTTCCCTCTCTCTCTCTGCCTGCCTCTCCATCTACTTGTGATTTCTCTCTGTCAAATAAATACATAAAATCTCTTAAAAAGAAAAAAAGAGAAAGATCTCAAATAAACAACCTAATTCTACACCTCAAGAAAGTAGAAAAAAAGAACAAACTCAACACAAAGTTAGCAGAAAGAAGGAAATAATAAAGATGAGAGCAGAAATAAATTAAATACAGAATTTTTAAAAAATCAACTAAGATTCAAACTAAGAGTAGGTTTTTCAAAAAGATCAACACAATTGATGTTGAGCTAGACTGAGAAAACAAGAGAGAAGACTCAAATAAAATCATAATTGAGAAAGGGGATGTTATAACTGATACCCTAGAAATAAAAACAATCATAAGAGACTGCTATGAAAAATTATACACCAAAATAATTATATGACCTAGAAGAAATGAATAAATTCCTAGAAAAATGCAATCTACCAAGACTGAATCATGAAGAAATAAAAAATCTGAACAGACCTATAAATATTAAGGAGACTGAATCAGTAATCGGAATTCTCCAAACAAAGAAAAGTCCAGGACCAGATGGTGAATTCTACCAAATATTTACAGAAGAATTAACAGCAACCTATTTCGAACTCTTCCAAAATATTGTAGAGCAGGGAATACTTCCAAACTTCATTTATTTATATCAGTATTATCCTGATTCTAAAGCCAGAAAAAGACACAAGAAAAGAAAACTACAGGCCAAATATCCCTGATGAATATAGATGCCAAAATCCTCAACAAATACTAACAAATGAAATTCAACTGCACATTAATAGGATCATATACCATGTCCAAACAGGTTTATCCTTAGGATGTAAGGAAGGTTCAATATAAGAAAGTCAATCAATATGATATACCACTTTCACAGGATGGAGGATGAAAAATACCTAACAGTCTCAATTTATGCAGAAAAAACATTTGACAAAATTCATCAGCCTTCTATGATAAAATCTAGGAACAGAAGGCAATTACTTCAACATAATAAAGGCCACATATGAAAAGCTATAGCTAACATCATACTCAATATTGAAAAGCTGAAGCTTTTCCTCTAAAACCACTATCTTTATGTTAGAAGACGATATAGCAGATACATGACATTCTTACATGTAGAATGATTACACAAAAAACCTGTTAGGACTAATAAATAAATTCAGTGAAATTTCAGGATATAAAGTCAGCATACAAAAATCAGTTGTATTTTATACAATAGCAATGAGCTATTTGGAAAAGAAATTTTAAAAAAATCCTATTTTATTTTATTTATTTGACAGAGAGAGATCACAAGTAGGCAGAGAGGCAGGCAGAGAGAGAGGAGGAAGGAGGCTCCCCGCTGAGCAGAGAGCCAGATGTGGGGCTCGATCCCAGGACCCTGGGATCATGACCTGAGCCGAAGGCAGAGGCTTTAACCCACTGAGCCACGCAGGTGTCCCAAACCATCCCATTTTAAATAGCATGAAAAAGAATACTTAGAAATAAATTTAAAGACTTTAAAGTACTGTACACTGAAAACCATGACAATCATGAAAGAAACTGAAGAAGATAATAAATGGAAAGATATCTCATATTCATGGACAGGGACAATTATTATTTTTAAAATGTCCATAGTACCCAAAGCAATCAACAGAATCAATGCAATCCTCATCAAAATCACAATGGCATTTTTTAAAGAAATAGGAAAAAAATTATAAAATTCATATTTAATGTCTAAGTATCCTCAATGGCAAAAAAAAAAATAGTTTCATCAATAAATGTGGCTGGAAAAACTGGATAACCACATGCAAAAGAATGAAACTGGGTCCTTATCTTACTCCACCCATAAAAATCAAACCAAAATGAATTAGAGACATAAATATAAGACCTGAGTCCCATAAAAACATATAAAAACTCTAGAAGAAAACACAAGAAAGCTCCTTGTCTTGGAAATGATATTTTGGACATGATATCAAAAGCACTGGCAACAAAAGCAAAAATAAAAAAGTAGTACTATACCAAAAGAAAATATTTCTGCACAGCAAAGGAAAAAAATCAACAAAATGAAAAGGCAACCTATGGAATTGAAGAAAATATCTGTAAACTGTATATCTGATGGGGGATAATATCCAAAATATATAAGGAACTAATGCAAGTCAATAGAAATGTACTCAAATAACCCTATTTTAAAAATGGGCATAGGACCATAGGATTTTAAATTGGCAAAGCTGTTTTGGAAAATAATACAAATTTTTCTCAAAAAAAGTAAAACTGAATTATCATATGATCCAGCAATCCCACTTCTGGGTAAATATCTAAAGGAAATGAAATCAGTATCTCAAAGATATATCTGTATTTCCATGTTTATTGCAGCATAACTCACAAAAGCCAAGATACAGAAATAACCTAAGTGTCCAACAATAGATGAGCGGATAAAGAAAATGTACTTTCTTTCTCTCTCTCTCTCTCTCTCTCTCTATATATATATATATACTATATATAGTATATAGTATATATATAGTATAGATACTATATATATATATAGTATCTTACACTAATACACTATATAGTATATTAGTGTAATACATATATAGTATAGTATAGTATAATACAATATAGTATAGTGTAATATACTATATTACACTAATGTATAGTGTATTAGTGTAATATATATAATGTCACACTATATATATATTTATATATGTATATATAGTGTATTAGTGTAATATATATTATATAATATATATTATATATTATATATTTATATATATTTTATATATTTATATATTTTATTTATATATAGTATATATAGTGTATTAGTGTAATATAATATATTATATGTCATATATTATATATAATACATATTAATTTATATATACATATAAATATATATGTATATATCATATACATATATAATATATATAATATATAATATATAAATACACTATAAATACATATTTAAATATATATCAATATATAATTAATATATTAATGTTAATATATTAATATTAATAATATATTATATATAATATAAATATAGTATTTATATTACACTAATACACCATATATATATATATGGTGTATATATATATATATATATATATAAATAAAATAAACCAGACACGGAAAAACCAATTTTCCATGATCTCATTTACAAGTGGAATCTAAAAAAAGTAGAACTCATAAAAGCAAAGAATAAAAGAGTGATTGCCAGGGGCTGGGGATTAGAAGAAATGGGAGGATTTGGGTCAAAGGGTACAAATTTTCAGTTTAAGGTAAGTTCTAAAGATCTAATGTACAGCATGGAGACAATAGTTAACGTATTGTATACTTGAAATTTGCTAAGAGAGTGAATCATTAGTGTTTTTACCACACACAAAAAGGTAACTATGTGAGGTGTCGAGTAGGCTAATTACCGTGACTGGGAGAATCATTTTACAATATGTATGTATATCAAACTATTGAGTTGTACACCTTAAACATATACAGTGTTTACTTGTGAATCATACCTAAGTGAAGCTGGAAAAAGTTAAAAAATAAATTTTAAAAATAACAACCTTAATGGAAAAGGGTAAGCATCTCATAGAAAAATTTTAAAACCCAGTTATGACAGATATTTACAGAAATTATCCCTTCAGTTATGCGGCATTTGTTACATTATACTGCCTGGCAGGGTCCCTATTCTGCTTACATCTGCCAAAGTTATTGCTAGATTTAACCCTCAAAAGGAACAGAAATGTTTGGATACCAAGCTGGAATAAGGATGTGAATGAGGGTTTCTCTGGTGAGATGGGATTGGAGGAGAGGAGACAGGAAGTGAAGCATCTTATTTAAATGGACACCCTGCCTACTAAACACTACTAAAGCTGGTAATTTGCTTTGTTTTTCGCAATGATTGTGTAAAGATGTGTGCTTGTGTGTTTGTGGGTGTGTGTATTTAGGTAAATTGGATACAGTGATACATATTTAGTAGCATCTTAAAAATTAAATTAAATAATTCTATATGTGCTAAATATTAGTAGAAATGAAACAAATATTTACCATTTTATTATGTTGTTCTTAAGTAAGGCAAATACAGGAATAAGAAAAAATGGAATGATAATGAATAATCACTTAAGTGGGCTCATATTGTCCTAACCCAGCTCTGATCTTTAATGGAAACACATTATTTTCAGTGTTTTAATAACAATATCACTAAGAACAATAGATGAGCTGTTCCGATACTCCGAATTCTTTTTTTTTTTAACTTGAACATTAATTTATTTTTTTAAATTGGGAAAAGAAGCAAAAGAGCAAAGAAAAACTGTTAGATGAATACATGCCCTGGACACTTATCCTACCCCATACTAATACTTACTCAATGATGTAAATATAATGGTTGCAAGGACAGAAAAATACCACAATGAAAGAACAATCTGGAAACATACCCACCCATAATAGCAATTCACCTTACATTTTGATACTCTGAATTCTATTACGTGTTTCTCCTAACTCTTCAGAGCCCTCTGCAACCCTAAATCATCATGTCTAAAATTCCTCAACAAACTATGGTCTTTTTTTAAAAAAATATTTTGTTTATTTGAGAGAGAGAATGTGAGTGAGGGCATGAGCGGAGGTGAGGGGCAGAGGGACGGAGAAGCAGGTGTTCCGCTGAGCAGAGAGCCTGACGCAGGGTTCAATCCCAGGACCTTGAGATCATGACCTGAGCTGAAGACAGATGCTTACTAGATTGAGCTACCCAGGCATCTCAGACTATCGTCCCTTTAAGTAAGGAAGAATATAAAGTTTCTTGGCCCCTTCTCTTCTCTCCTCTTCTAGATACTCTAATGTTTAAGAGATTTTTTTTTTAAGATTCTATTTATGGGGCGCCTGAGTGGCTCAGTGGGTTAAGTCTCTGCCTTTGGCTCAGGTCATGATCCCAGGGTCCTGGTATCGAGCCCCGCATCGGACTCTCTGCTCAGTGCAGAGCCTGCTTCCTCCTCTCTCTCTGCCTGCCTATCTGCCTACTTGTGATTGCTGTCTGTCAAATGAATAAATAAAATCTTAAAAAAAATACTCTATTTATTTATTTTTGCGAGCTAGAGAGGAGCAAGCAAGCATACAGAAGCAGTAGGGGAGGGGCAGAGGGAGAAACAGACTCCCTGTTGTAGGGAGTCCAATGTTGGATGTGATCCCAAGATTCTGGGTTCATGACCTGAGCTGAAGGTAGATGCTTAACTGCCTGAGCCACCCAGGCACCCTAGAGATTACTTAATTTAAGAGACACAATAGCTACCTACCACTTCATGGCTTGCAATGTAGTTTTTTCCTCCTCCTTTCCCCTCCCTGAATGCTCAGGATGAATAAATAAATAAATAAATAAATAAACAAACAAACATACAAATACATAAATAAAGGTCATTTGAGTATAGAGTCATTTATCTTTAGAACTTATTTTTCTGGGGTGCCTGGGTGGCTCAGTCATTAAGTGTCTGTCTCCACCTCAGGTCATGATCCCAGGTTCCTGGGATCAAGCCCTGCATCAGGCTCGCTGTTCAGTGGGGAGCCTGCTTCTCCCTCTCCCACTCCCCTTGCTTGTATTTCCTCTCTCACTATGAAATAAATAAATAAAATCTTCAAAAAAAACTTATTTTACTCTTGATCACTGGAAAAAAAAAAAGATGTTGCGTTGTTTTGTGGAGAAGCCGGTCAAATGCTGAATATGATTAGGTCAATCTGTCTTTCTGACCCATTTTGTTTCTTTTTCTTATATTCTCCACTAGTTTCACAGACCTTTGAAAGACTTGAGATTTCCAATATCTAACTGGGTATAGTCTCCCCAGAGATAGAAAGTAAACTGGATATATTAAGTAGCTTATTTACATCATTAAGTCATCTAAAATTTTTTTTCCTTTTTAATGATTTATCTATTTACATGAAAGAGAGAGCAGAAGTGAGTGTGAGGAGGAGAGGGGCAGAGGGAGAGGGTGACAGAGACTCGAGCAGATTCTGCCCTGAGTGCAGAGCTCAACACAGCTCTCAAGTTCGCAACTCCAAGATCATGACCCTGAGATTGTGACCTGAGCCAAAAACCAAGAGTCAGATGCTCAACCAAGTCACCCAGGCACCCCTAAAATGAATTTGAAGACAGAGCTGGTATGGGGGCACCTGGGTGGCACAGTTGGTTAAGTGCCTGACTCTTGATTTTGGCTCAGGTTGTGATCTTGAGATCCCGGGATCGATCCTCATGTTGCGGGTGGGGGGTGGGGTGTGTGTGTCCATGCTTAGAAGGGAGTCTGCTCAAGGACTCTTTCTCTCTCTCTCTCAAATAAATAAATAAATCTTAAAAAAGACAGACTTGGTATAAGATAGTTTTCAACTGCCCTAGAAAACTGATTCAAAACACATCTCCAAAGGCAAGGAAACAAATGCAAAAATGAACTTTTGAGACCTCCTCAAGATAAAAAGCTTCTGCACAGCAAAGGAAACAGTCAACAAAACAAAAAGACAAGCCATGGAGAGGGAGAAGATATTTACAAATGACCCTACAGTTAAAGGGCTGGTATCCAAGATCTATAAAGAACTTCTCGAACTCAATACCCAAAAAACCAAATCATCAATTCAAAAAATGGGCAGAAGATATTAATAGGCACTTCTCAAAAGAAGACATACAAATGGCGAACAGGCACATGAAAAAATATTCAACATCATGAACCATCAGGGAATTTCAAACTATACCACATCGAGATACCACCTTACACCAGTTAGAATGGCAAAAACTGACAAGATAAGAAACAACAAATGTTGAAGAGGCTGTGGAGAAAGGGGAACCCTCTTACACTGCTGGTGGGAATGCAAGTTGGTACAGCCACTTTGGAAAAGTGTAGTGGTTCTTCAAAAAGTTAAAAATAGAGCTACCCTATGACCCAGCAATTGCACTACTGGGTATTTACCCCAAAGATACAGATGTAGTGAAAAAAAGGGCCATATGCACCCGAATGTTCATAACAGCAATGTCCATAAGAGCCAAACTGTGGAAGGAGTGGAGATGCCCTTCAACAGATGAATGGATAAAGAAGATGTGGTCCATTTACACAATGGAGTATTACTCAGCCATCAGAAAGGATGAATACCTCACATTTGCATCAACATTGCTGGAACTGGAGGAGACTGTGCTAAGTGAAGTAAGTCAACAGAGAAAGACACTTATCATATGGTTTCACTTATTTGTGGAACATAAGGAAAAGCATGGAGGACATTAGGAGAAGGAAGGGAAAAATGAAGGGGGGAATCAGAGGGGGAAATGAACCATGAAAGACTATGGACTGCAGGAATCAAACTGAGGGTTTTAGAGGGGAGAGGGTAGGAGGATGGGTTAGCCTGGTGATGGGTATTAAGGAGGGCAAGTATTGCATGAAGAACTGGGTGTTATATGCAAACAATGACTCATGGAACAGTACTAAAGATGCAATATGGGCACCTGGGAGGCTCAGTCATTAAGCATCTGCCTTTGGCTCAGGTCATGATCCCAGGGTCCTGGGACGGAGCTCCACATCAGGCTCCCTGCTCAGCAGGAAGCCTGCTTCTCCCTCTCCCATTCCCCCTGTATGTGTTCCCTTTTCTGCCTTGTTTCTCCCTGTCAAATAAATAAATAAAATATTTTAAAAAACACTAAACAAACAAACAACCCCCCCAAACTAATGATATACTGTATGGCAACTAACATAACATAATAAAAAAATTATTTTAAAAAAAGAAAATTGACCAATGAAGAGAAAATAAATGCACCCCCTTCTGCTGCTTGGTATGTTGCCTACCATGATCTGAGCCTTGCCATTCAAAAAGTATTCCTGCTGGTGAAAATATACAGGAGGAATCTGGAGAGAGTTTACTGACTTAGAAGAGGCTTAAAATACTCAAGTGAGTAGATTCCACCATAGCATACTTACACATTCTTTAATATTTTTGCTATTGAAATGTGGGGCCCATGTTCCCTTTCATAAATCCAAGCCAACACAGTGCCTCTTTTATACCCAACAGAATGTGGTTGAAGTGATGCCGCATAACTTCTAGCTCTATGTCAGAAAATGACATGCAGTTCTTTTGGAATACACACTGTGAGGAACAAGTCAAAAATCCAACTACTTGAGACACACATGATATAGAGACTATGTATATAGGCACTAACTGCCAATAATAGCCTCACTATTAGCCAACAGCTAGCATTAACAGCCAATTGTAAGAGTTAACTGTTTTGATCAGCTAACTCAGTCATGCCTTCAGATGACTATGGATATAGCCAACATGTAATTGCAGCCTTATGAGGGAGACTCAATCATTAAAATGTATCAAAAATGCACCCTGAACCAGCACATGAAATGTGCTTAATGAGGATAATTCTATATTCTGTTGAATCTTCAAAAAAAAAAAAAATCCTCCACTGTCAGTAATATATGTGGTGCATTATTACATCCTCAGAACTAAAACTGAAAAAAGTTAAAATATATACTTTAGAAAATATTCTGTGGCATTTTTGATATTTCAGTAATTTTAATTCACTTTCTCAATATAAGAGGGCTATTAGAGTTCAGGACATAAGAATCAAATTTTATTTCACATTTTGAGTGCATTTGACATATATGACTATATATCCTAAAATTTCTGATAAATGTAATTATCCATCAGGAAAATGTTTATTGAAATCTATAGAAGTATAATTATATTTAAGATTTCTGTTGAGACTCTTTGAACTTAAAGCTTTCAGAAATACATCAAAATAAAAGACATTAGCTGCTTCTTACTTTAAATAAAACACCTGAAAGAATATTTGTAACATTAATTTAAAATGAACTCAGAAAATTGTGGTTCTTATGAAGCAGAGTGATTGCTTTTCCCTTTTCCTTTTTTTACACAAAAATATTGTCGTAATTGCTTCTTTCTTTCTTTTTTTTTTTAACTTAAAAAGTATGCCAAGGCATAAGGAATCAGATCTTATTATTTTAGAAAGCGAATCATATGCCATGTATTTTCTGGTTGTAGCCATAAAAAATAACCTCAGGATATTAACAAAAAAATCAAGATACCCAGTGAACACACAAAAATAAATTGAATGGCATTTTGAAGAAATTGATTTTGTAACTGTCTTATTTTCTTCCAAACACCTACTGAAAATATGAAGGTATGTTCGAAATCAATTGGGATTCAATTGAAAAAAAATTAACAAATGTAAAGAAATCAAGAAAGTGAGAACTGAGCCCATAATTTATTACTTTGAGAAGGCTGAGTGAGACACAGTTGCAATCTTGAACTTTTAACATAAACAGTATCATGTTCAGCATGTCTGTAAAATATTAACATTAGCATTATTACAGTCAGAGACCATATAAATTAGAATATTACTCAAGATGGGGCGCCTGGGTGGCTCAGTGGGTTAAGCCTCTGCCTTCGGCTCAGGTCATGATCTCAGGGTCCTGGGATCGAGTCCCACATCGGGCTCTCTGCTCTGCAGGGAACCTGCTTCCTCCTCTCTCTCTGCCTGCCTCTCTGCCTCTCTGCCTACTTGTGACCTATGACCTCTCTCTGTCGAATAGATAAATAAAATCTTTAAAAAAAAAAAAGAATATTACTCAAGATATTGGGAATCTGAATATTGGAATCTGAATTAAAATGGATATTCAGTGGGGACCTTGGTGGCTCAGTCAGTTAAGAGTCTGCCTTGGGCTCAGGTCATGATCCTGGTACCCTGGGATAGAGCCCCGCACTGGGCTCCCTGCCTAGAGAGGAGCCTGCTTCTCCTTCTCCCTGCCTCCTGCTTGTGCTCTATCTCTTTCTCAAATAAATAAATAAAATCTTTTTTTTTTAAATGGATATTCAGTAGGATGTAACATGCATGTTCTTTACTCTTGACAGTAAACATGGGCCTTGGTTGATGTCTCCAATTAACTAAGTAAGTGCAGGGGGGTTTCAATTAGATTTGGAGAGAAAGTAGACCAATGAAGTAATTTTTCAATTTAGACAGAAATAATCATGATGATATTCTTGCAGAAAGCTGATCCATTTCATTTTATATCTTTTTGAGTGTTTTTCTTCATGAGTACATCCAAAATTTTCAGACTTTTAAAACTGTAATCTAACTGATTGAATTATATAATGTATCTGTCAAAAGCGGTCTCAAATGAGGCAATGAAGGATGGAATTTGTGTTATTTTGAATTCAAATGTTTTAATTCCAATGTTTTCATTAAATTAAATACAGGGTAATACTACACAGTGATTAATTAACAAGGACAGAATACAATGGCTCAGATACTCTGAACTCTATGAATTATTTATTTCCTGCAACTAGGAAAGAATAAAGGTAATTTTACTCATTAAAGGCCCATACAGGTTATGAAATCAGTTCACTTTCTCATATTTTAGGTAGCAACTCTTACATCTCTTTAGTTCATTTTCACCTATAAGGAAAACATGTTGTAGATGATCTAAAACAGACCTGCAATAACAAAGACTGTAGGCAAAGCCCAAATGTTGTGTGGGCCAGAGGTACATATAAAACTGGATGATGGAGAATTGATTTCCTGCTCAAGAAGCATTTTTTCTCAGAGTAAACAAGGATGATATTAAAATTTTTGCCAGCCAATAAACAGAAAGTCATTTTTTTGCAATCCTGATTATCCCAGAGGAGGTTATACAGGCCAGCCAGTAAAGAATATTTGATAAGTTATTAGAAGAACAGAGTTCTAATCATGCCAATAATTGTTTATTTGTAGCTGATTCATCCAGTAGAACAATTATGCTGATTGCAATAAACAATTTACTTTGAAAAGACTCTGAATATACTGACATAACAGTTGTATGTAGTAAATAAGAACACAAATATATACTTTGAAGAACTATGAATGAACTTTAAAAAATGTTTTTAAAAGAGTTTTACAAGATTTCTCAATAGAAATCGCAAATATATATGCTAGTATTCACCAGAAACCTAAGAAATACATCAAGCTTTTGTTTTGTCCCAAAGTACATTTCAAGGCAAATTTATATTAAATAATCACTGTTACTTATTGTTATGGATACCAAGGCACTTGGGGATTTTGATTCTTTCAGAGCATACTTATTAAGCATCTCTTAAATATCTGGCGCTGACCATGACAGTCTTAGTCCCTGTCTTCATTGAACTCAAGCTAATGGAGACAGCAGACATTACATGACAAGACTCATAAACTTCTGAAAACTAAAGTCAAAGAAAACATCCTGAAAGAGACTGGAGAAAATGATTACCTATAGGGGAACAATTCTAATGACAGCTCATTTTTCCTCAGAAACCATGCAAGCCAGAAGAAAGTGACACAATATTTTTCAACTGATGAGAGAAAAGAACTCCAAGCCATGCATTCTATATCAAGCAAAAATACTGTTCAATAATGGAGGGGGAATAAAGGCAACATGAAATTAAGGAAAGCTAAGAGACTATGTCACTACCAGAGCTAACCTTATAGAACAGCTAAAGAAGTTCTCTCAACAAAAAGAAGTGAAAATCGAAGGACGCTTGTACTTCAGGGGGAAAGAAGGACAACGGAATGGGTAAAAACAAGGGTAAGTATAATAGACTATCCTCATGAGTTTTTTTTTTTTAATATTTTATTTATGTATTTGAGAGAGAGAAAGAGAAAATGAGTGGAGGGAGGGGCAGTGGGGAAGAGAGAAGCAGGGAGCTGAACACAGGTCTAGATCCCAGGACTCTTGAGATCAAGACCAGAGCTGAAGGCAGATGCTTAACCTACTGATCCACCTGGGTGCCCTTCATGAATTATTATAATTATATTTTACAAATTGAAGCAAAAATTACACCATGATCAGACATGGTACTCAATATATGTAGTGAAAATATTAAAGATATTTTTAAATATCTTTTACATGTAAAAAGTGAGGAGGGTAAAGGAACCAACAGAAGTGAAGTTTATTGATTTATCTTGAGGTAGCAAAATGTCTAACAGACTCTGATTTGTTGTACATGTATATGGTAATTAATTACTAAACACAAATTATGAAAGGACACATTTTTTAAAAAGCTGTAGGTAAATGACAATGGATTCTAAAAACAGTTGAGATTACCAATAAAAAGGCCAAAGAGGTAAACATAAGAAATAAAATGAACAAACAGAATAAACAATAAAATGGCAGAAATAAACCTAGTATATTCATTGCTACTTTAGATATTAGTAATGTAAACTCACACCAATGGAAGAGAAGAGATTGGCAAAATGAATTGAAAACAAATGATCAAACTACGTGCTATCTATAAGAAATACACTTCAAATTAACGATTTAGGTAGATTAAAAATAAAAGGATAAAAAACATTACACCATGCAGATATTTATATTAAAAAGCAGGAGTAAAGTAGTAGTGACTATATGAATATCAGATAAAATAGACTTCAAAGCAATACATTTACCAAAGAGAGATATATCATGATAGAGAGTAAATATACCAAAAATCCTGTATTTGCATGCACTAAATATCAGAACTTTTAAAATGTATATATCAAAAGCGAGTTTAAAAAACAAATAGATAACGGGATGCTTGGGTACTTCAGTCTGCTGAGTCTGCTTGTCTCTCTCCTTCTGTTTCTCCCCCTTCTCTCTCTCTCAAATAAATAAATAAATAAATAAGAATCCAAAAAAAAAAAAAAAACCAAATAGATAAATCTACAATAATGTCTAGAGATTTCAGCACTGCCCCCTCATCAATGTTTAGAACTATGGAGCAAAGAATCATCAATGAAACAAAGAATTAAACAATATGATCAACCTATAAGCTCTAATAGATATTTACAGAACACTCCGTCCAACAAAAGAAAAATGTTCATTCTTTTCAATAAATATAAAACTGATTTAAATCAGAGTATGTTCTCTGACCATAATAGAATCAAACCAGAAATCAGTAATAGAGAATAGTAATCTTCTAAAATATTTGTAAATTAAACACTACTTTTCTAAATAAAAGGGGAAGTCCAAAGGAAATAAAAAATATTTAGAACTGAATAAATATGAAAATACAATTCTAAAATCTGTAAAATGCAGTTAAAGCAGTACCTAGAGGGAAATTTATCACAATAAATGCTTGAAATAGAACAAAGGAAGATCTCAAATCAATAATCTAAGGTCACACTTCAAGAAACTAAAAAATGATCAAAATAGGAGCAATGTCAGCCAGATGATTGAGTAAGTTCTCCCTTGCTCCTATTTCCATAGCAATAATAATTTGGTGTCCATCCACAGACAAAAGTACCTTTACGGGCGCTTCAGGATCCAGGTAGAAATTTTGAATGAAACTTTGGTGCAGTCTAAAACCTAGGGCAGCCATTTTGAGAATGCAGTTCCATATCCTGGTGACTGACTTGCTTACTATGGTCATGGCTACAGGCAAGGAAACAGCTTCCTACCTGAGGATTGCCCTTGTCAGAGAAAGAAGCAGCTAGAAGAACTGAACACAGGACTCTCAGAGGACATTAAAGGGACATGGATCCTACTATGTCACAGATTCTGTCAAGAAGTCCACACAAAAGCCAATGGGGACGCTTCACCTGCAGATGTCCCAGCTAGCCCACAAGCATCCCTAGCACTCTGGGTGCCTCATGCCCACACAGTCTCACACCCTATGGCTATTGCCCTGTGTGTGCTCCCCACTACTGTGCTTCTACAGGAAACCAGAAAGTCAACCATTCAGCACTGCCCTAGGGAAAGCTAAAAGGAGGCTGTCAGCTCTTAGAGTGGTTTGCCAAGATGAGCAGAATTCAATCACAGGATTAGAGTAAGAGGTGTGGAGCAGCCACAGACAGAGAAGTACTGAGAAAGACTCAGAATCCCAAGTAGGACTGAAAGAGGCATTTCTTTCCTGAAACCACTCAGCAAAGACTACAGAAGGGCTGCTACTTGAAATGCGGACAGCAACGCAAGTAAGGAGACTGAATCAATGGCTAAAACCCAGCCAACAAAGCAAAGCCCAGGACCAGGTGGTTTCACTGGTTTCTATCAAGTATTTTAAAAAGAACTAATAGCAATCTTTCTTAAATTCTTGCAAAATATTGAAGAGAAAGGAATATCCCCCAACTTATTTTATGAGATCAGCATTACTCTGATGGCAAAGCCAGAAAAATACACTATAAGGCAAGAAAATATCCCTGATAAATATAGGTACAAAAATTCTCAACAGAAGATTAGCAAACTGAGTTCAACAGTACATTAAAAGTTTTATATGCCACAATCAAGTGGAATTTATCTCTACGAGATAGATAAAGCTCCTTGACATCTGTCCTGGGAAAGATTTTTTCAATATGACACCAAAAGCACAAGCCAAGAACGCAAAAACAAGAAAGTGGGGCTAATGCAAACTACAAAGTGTCTGCACAGCAAAATAATCAACAAAATGAATAGGCAACTTGTGGAACTGGAGAAAATATTTGCAAACCACCTATCTTTAAAGGTTTAATCACCAAAACATATAAGGAACACATATGACTCAATAGCAAACAAAAAATCTAGTTAAAATATGGGCAGAGAACCAGAATAGGCATTTTTCCAATGAAGACATACAAATGGCAAGCACATACATGAAAACATGATGATTACTAAGATGAGGAAAAAGCAAGTCAAAAAGGCAATGAGATATCACCTTGCACTTGTCAGTCTTGACAAAAAGACAAGAGACAGCAAGTGTTGGTGAGGATGTGGAGATAGGGAACCTTTGAACACTGCTGGTGGAAATGTAAATTATTGTAGCCATTACGGAAAACAGTATAAAGGTGTCTCAAAAAATTAAAAATAGAACTATTATATGATCCAGCAATTTCACTTCTGGATATATAATATAAATAGATGAAATGACTACTAGAAGAGATATTTGTATTCCCATCTTCACTGTAGCATTACTCACAAAATCTAATACATGGATATAACTAAGTATCTATTGACAGATGAATGGATAAAGAAAATGCGGTTATACGTACAATGGAAATATTACTTAGCCAAAAAAAAAGAAAAGAAAAGAAGAAATCCTGCCATTTTCAACAACATGGATATACCCTGAGGGCATTATTCTAAATTAAGTTAGAGAAAGACAAATACTGCATGATCTCACATGTGAAATCTAAAAAAGCTGAACTTGGAAACAGAGTAGAATGCTGGTTGTGAGGAGTTGGCAGACAGAGGAAAAATGGAAGATGTTGGTCAAAGGGTACAACTTCCAGTTAAATGATGAGTGAGTTCTGAGGATCTAATGTAATGTTGTGACTATAGTAAAGAATACGGTAACATATACTTAAAAGTTGCTAATAGAACAGATCTTGAATGCTCTAACCACAATTAAAAAAAAAAAGATCAAAGTAAACTCACAGCAAGTAAAAGAAAGAAAACAAAAACAAGAGCAGAAATCAAGTAAAATCAAATCAGGAAATCAATGAAACAAAAAGCTGATTCTGTGGTGGGTATTATAGAGGGCACGGATTGCATGGAGCACTGGGTGCGGTGAAAAAATAATGAATACTGTTTTTCTGAAAATAAATAAAATTAAAAAAAAATAAAAAGGTCAATAAAATGGACAAACTGTTAGCAGAACTCATAATGATAAAAGAGATGCTGCAAATGACCAGTCTGAGAAGTAAAAGAGGGGCCATCACATAGGCACTACAGATATCAAAAGAAAAACAAAGGAATAGTATGAATAACTACACAAATATCTGGCAATTTAGAAGAAAAGGAACCAATAATTAAGGAGCACAAGCCACTAAAACTCACAATGAGAAATAAATAACACAAATACATATACAACTATGAAAGCAATTAAATCGGTAATTATAAAAAACTTGTGAAAGAGAAATTTCCAGGCCCACATGATCTCACTGGATAATTTTACCAATTATTTAAAGGAGAATTATAGCCAACTTGTAAATAATATCTCACAAAAAATAGGAGAGGAAGGAACATTTCTGAAACTCATTTTTTTGAGTACGACATTACCCATTTAGTAAAATGAGAGAGAGACAGCACACTAATCATAATAAAAGTAATGAAAATAATCATAATAATTTATAAGTAAACTATAAGCCAATATATCTCATAAACTTAGGCACAAAAATCATGACCAAATCATAGCAAATTTAACCTAGCAATGCATAAAAAGAAACAGATACCAAGTTGGTCTTATTCCAGCAATGTAAATTTAGTTCAGTATGAAATTTGATCAATGTAATCCACCACATCAACAAGCCAAAGAAGAAAGATGGCAATGTAATATCAATTGGTGCAGAAAAATCATTTGACAAAATTCAACAACCATTCTTGATAAAGGCTCTTAGAAAATCAGAGTACGGAAATTAGGACATGTCTTCCACAAGATGCATGTTGAAGTCTTAACCCCCAGTGCCTGTCAATATGACCTTAATTGAAAGTAGGGTCATTGCATATGTAATCAAGTCAAGATGGGGACATTCTGAGTTAGGGTGGGCTCTAATCCAATATGACAGATATCATTATGAGAAGAGACACAGAGAAAGACACACAAAGAGGATGCCATGTGACATGGCAGCAGAATTGGACTGATGTGTCTGCAAAGCAAAGAAGCTCAAGGTTTACAGTCAAGCCCCACAAGCAAAGAAAAAGAGATGGATCCAATTCTCTCCTAGGGCATAGAGTCCTGCCAACACCTTGATTTTGGATTTCTAATCTCCAGAGATGTGACAGAATAAATTTCTAATGTTTAAAACCACCCAGACTGTGATAATTTGTTACAGCAGCTCTAGGAAACCACAGCAGAGGGGAAACAACTTTGTGAACTTGACGAGAACTCTCTGTAAAAATCCCACAGCTTATATCATATGTAATGATAAATGACTGGATGTTTTCCATTTAAGGTTGGAAAAAAGGCAGCAACGTCCACTCTCATCATTCTCAGTCAGTATAGCACTGGAAGTCCTAGCCAGTGAAACAAAGCATAAAATGAAACAAAGTCTTACTGACTGGAAATGAAGAAATGTAACTGCCCCTATTTATAAAACACACGATGTCTATATAGAAAACGCCAAGGATGGGATGCCTGGGTGGCTCAGGAGGTTAAGCCTCTGCCTTTGGCTCAGGTCATGATCCCAGGGTCCTGGGATTGAGTCCTACATCGGGCTCTGAGACTGCTTCTCCCATGCTTGTGCTCTTTCTCTGACAAATAAATAAATAAAATATTTTAAAAAGAAAAGAAAATGCCAAGGAATAAAAAAACAGAGCTTGTAGAACAAACACCTTTCAGCAAATTCAGAAGACATGAGATAAACACATTGTATCAACTGTACTTCTATATATTAGCAATAAGCGTTTGGAGACAAATTAAAAACAATGTACCTTTTACAATCACTCCAAAATCACAGGTCATATAGTCCAACGTCCATCCAATATTAAGATGTCTTCTACCTCATAGGTAGTCCTAGGGCTCATGACTGAATGATCTCTAACAAGATGTAACATCTTGATCTCTAAATCCATTACTAAATTCATAGATTGTATCTCTATGAAGCCTCCCTAATCTATACACATCCCCTTTCTACTTCTCCTCCAAAATATGCAACCAATCCCTTATTGCCTAGACAACAGCAATAGCCAACTAACTAAATGGTCTACCTCCATTCATATTTATCCTTCATACACATTTCAGCTAAGGTATTCTTTTTCCAAATACATAGCTTCTATGACTGTAATACTTTAATGACTTTCCATTATTCTTTGGATAAAGAACAAACTTCTTACCATGGCCAATAAGAACTCTAACTGCAAGTGTTGGTTTGCTCACATCTGCCCCAGCTTACTTTGTGGCCAAGCCTGATTATTAATTGAGTCTTTCATTCTAGTTTGGATGGTGAATTTTGTGGCCATTCTATCTAAACTGCCTTGTATTGTCTGGCTCCAAAGTACCTCTCCAGCATCTCCCTATCCGCCAAACCCTCTTATACCTGTTTTCTCATCCACTCTTATATTCCTTGGTCACCTGTTCATATCTAGCTCTCTTGCAATAAAGAATCTTTGCCCATATGTCGTTGTTTTTTTTTTAATGCCTCCAATGTTCTTCCTTTCCTCCTCACCTTCTTACCTCCTATAAACCTTCAAACCTTTCCCCAGAGAAGTTTCCCTCCTCTCTATCACTTAGTCAAATTTTCTCATTATATGGATTCGGAACACCCTTCATTCTTGTCACAATAGATACACTTTTATATTTGTCTTAATGTTTGTCTGATAAACATATCCACTGAATAAATGAATAACAAAAATAAAGGAATGAATGACTGAAAGTAATATGTCCTATTATTGGTTTGAGTGATGAAACTATTTTTTCAGATAAGGACATTGTTTTTCTTCCGTTCCCATAGGGTAAGTTTGTTATCTTTTATTTTCTAGAACCATGATGAGAGAGTTTAGGAGATCTCCTCATGCTGTTTTTCTCATACTTCCAAATACCCTTGAGACTTTTAGATATGTTCTTACAATCCAAGTGAGAATGGATATGTTATTCTTGCTTCTCTAAGAAGCTGCACCATAGCATTATACCTCAAAATGTCCATATTTCCCTTCCTTATGATTATAATAATTTCTCATACCCACGATCGCTATAATATTAAAGAGTTATCCCCATAAAGTTAAAACTAATTGCAGAGCATATTATCCCTTTGGATAGTAGACCAATCAGTAAGACGGGTTACTTAAAAATTCTTATCAAAGATACCAAAAGAAGATATATGGATAGTAGTTGACTCTATCTTGTTTCTTTGCCATTTTTATCATCAGCATAAGAAGGTTATCTTCCATGGTTACTATCCTTCTATATGACCTATAATCTTCTTCCCATTCTCTTTTCTTTAAACTTCAATCCAAAGTTCAACATGATGTCTCAACATTTTTGTTCCTAGATTCTCACAGGGGAATATATACCGGATATGTATGTATGTATATATGTGTGTGTGTATGTGTATGTCTTTGCACTTTGTCTTAGATACTTCTTCCAGGGGAAAAAAAACACATGCTTCTTACTGGCAAATTCTATGAACTATCTGAATAAGAAGTAACATCAACTCTCTACAATCTCTTCTAAAAATAGAAGCAGAGGAAACATTTCCTAATTCATTTATGAGGCTAGCATTATCTTTTTTTATAAATTTTTTAATTTTTTATAAACATATATTTTTATCCCCAGGGGAGGCTAGCATTATCTTAATACCAAAGCAGGATACATACTTTGTAAGACACTAAAATTAAATACTAATATCTCTCATGAACACAGATGCAGAATTCTTCAACAAAATATCAGCAAATCAAATCCAGCAACATATAAAAAGAATTATACACCATAACCAAGTGGGATTTATTCCAGGTATGCAATGCTGCCTTAATGCTTGAAAATCAATTAATTTAATTTATCACATCAATAGTCTAAGAAGATAAATCAAATGACTATTTTAACAGATACAGACAAAGTATTAGTAAAATCTAGTACCCATTCATGATAAAAACTCTCAGCAAACTAGGAATAAAAGTGAACTTCTTCAATTTTATTAAAAAACATCTATAAAGGGGCACTTGGATGGCTCAGATGGTTAAGCATCTACCTTTGGCTCAAGTCATGATCCCAGGGTCCTGGGATTGAGCCCCGTACTGGGCTCCCTGCTTAGTGGAAAGCCTGTTTCTCCTCTCCCACACCCCCTTCTTGTGTTCCCTCTTTCACTGTGTCTCTAATTGTCAAATAAATAAATAAAATCTTTAAAATATATATATATATAAAAGCCTAGAGCTAAAATCAAACTTAATGATGAAAAACTAGGTATCTCCTCCCTAACACTGAAAACAAGAAGAGGATGTTCCCTCTCACCACTCCTATGCAACTACATACCAAAAGTCCTAGATAGTATAGTAAAGCATGAAAAGGACATAAAAGGTATGCAGATCAGAAAGAAAGAAATAAAAACTGTCCTTGGTTGTAGGTGACATAATTACCTATGTAACAAATTCTAAAGAACTGACCAAAAAACTGCCTGGATTTAATAAGCAATTATAGCAAAGTTGCAGAATACAAAATTACAAAAATTAACCACTTTCCTATGTACCAGCAATGAACAACTGGAATTTGAAATTGAACACACAACACTATTACATTAGCACTAAAAAATGAAGTAAACAGATATAAATCTAATAATATCTACATGAGGAAAACTACAATATTCTGATAAGGAAACAAAAGAACTAAATAAATGGAGAGAGATTCCATGTTCATGAGTAAGAAGTCTCAATATTATTAAGATATCAATTCCTCTAAACTTTATCTGTAGATTTAATTCAATCTCAATAAAAATATAAGAAAGTTGAGACGTGTACAAACTGACTCTAAAGTATATATGAAAAAGCAAAAAAACTAAAATAGTTAACACAGTAATGAAAAAGAAAGTTGTAGGATGCACACTACCTGATTTCAGATCTTACTATAAAAGTGGTATAGTGTAGGTGAAAAAATTCACACATACATCAATGGAACAGAGTAGATAACCCAGACAGTAGATAACCCAGGCATGCATAAATACAGGCAACTGTTCTTTGACAAAGGAGTAAAGGTAATTTAATGGAGAAAGAAGTCGTTGAACAAATGGTGCTGTACAAGCTGGAAACCAATATGAAATTAATCAATCCATCAATCAAGAACCTACATTCAAACCTTACACCTTTCAGAAAAATTAAGTCAATGTGATGATAGAGTTAAATGTAAATGGCAAAACCATAAGATATCTAGAAGAGAACATACAAAAAATAAAAGCAACTTTGCATTTGGTAATGAGTTTTTAGATATAACGCCAACAGCATAACCCATGAAAGAAAAATTGATTAGTTAGACTTTATTAAGATTTAAAAATTTTTCTCTGTGAAAGGCACTGTTAAGTGCATGAAAACACAAACTACAGATGGAGAGAATATTTTTTTCAGAAGAAGTACCTGTAAAGGATTTATATCCAAAATTTATAAATGATTATCCAAGCTCAACAAGAACAAAACCAAAAATCCAATTAAAATACAGGTAAAAGATCTTAATAAACTACTCATCAATGAAAATATACAAATGCCAAATAAGTATATAACATGCTCATCATCATTAACATTAGGAAACTACAACTTAAAACAATGAGATACCACTATTAGAATGGCTACAATCCAAAAAACCTGACATCGCTAAATGCTGGTGAAGATGTAGAACAACAGGAGATCTCATTCACTGCTGCTGGGGATGCAAAATGCTACAGCCACTTTAGAGGATAATTTGGCAGTTTCTTACATACCTAACCATATGCTTACTATACAATCCAGCATCTATAATACTAGGTGTTTATCCAAATGATTTGAAAACATATATCCATGCAAAAACCTAAGCAAACGTTCAAGCAATTTTTTTATATTTCCCCAAAACTAGAATCTACCAAGATGTCCATTATTCAGCTATAAAAAGAAACGAGGTAGGAAGCTACAAAAAGATACAGACCAACCTTTAATGCATATTGGTAGTGAAAGAAGCCAGTCTGAGAAAGCTATGTAATGTATGATCCCAGCCACATGATACTCTGGAAAAGATAAAACTATAGAATCAATAAAAAGATCAGTGGCTGCCAAGGGCTCAGGAAGTAGGGAGGGATAAAAAGGTGAAAGATGGGGGGATTTTAGGGCAGTGAAGATTATTCTGTATGATACTGTACGTTGAACATACATTTGTCAAAATCCACATAACTGTATAACACGAAAATTAAACCCTAATGAAAACTATGGTCTTTAGTTAATAATAACATATCATATGGGTTTGTCACTTGTAACAAATATGACACATTGATGCAAGGTGTTATTAAGAGGGAAACTGTGTTGGGGTTTGGGAAGGGGGTATACAGGAACTCCCCATACTTTATGTGCAAGTTTTCTGTATACTTAAAAAAATGGCTCTAAAAATGAAGTCTTATTAAAAATGTATGGTTCGATATTGTCTATTCCCACCAAACCTCAATGGTATTACAATAAATTTCTGCCTCCTCATAGTAAAGATAATACTTTGCTTGTTCTCTATATGTTCTGTATGGTTAAACTATGCAGCTGAAGACATGAATATTGTTTCTAATAATTTTCCTTCTTAATCTTATTCCTTCAGTTAATATTTTTTCTTATTTATTTATTTTATTTTAATTTTTTTAAAGATTTTATTTATTTATTTGGCAGACGGAGATCACAAGTAGGCAGAGAAGCAGGCAGAGAGAAAGGAGGAAGTAGGCTCCCTGCTGAGCAGAGAGCCCATGCGAGGCTCGATCCCAGGACCCTGGGATCATGACCTGAGCTGAAGGCAGAGGTTTTAACCCACTGAGCCACCCAGGCACCCCCCCTTTTTTTATTACTTTTTTAAAAATTAAGGCTCCCCCCCCTTTTTAAAGATTTATTTATTTATTAGAGAGAGAGAGAGAGGGAGGGAGGGAGTGTAAGTGGGGAGAGGGACAGTGGGATAGAGAGAATCCTGAGGCAGACTCCCTGCTGAGCATGGAATCCAACATGGGGCTTGATCCCAGGACTCAGAGATCATGACCTGAGCTGAAATCCAGAGTCAGATGCTTAACCAACTGAGCCATCCAGGTGCCCCTTCTTCAATTAATATTTATGGGGTACCTGTTCATAAGTAAGTTACTATACTACTTGTCATGAATTTCCTGGCATAGACTACAGTCCATTGTCCTTTCTTGTAGTGCAGGGGCTGCTCTTAAGAATTGGCCATTTTGCACTACTGTACATATAAGACCCTCAGCAATTCCTTACTGCATACTGTGAAGAAGCAGATCTTTATTCTTTATTTCTAAACACTGAATTACTTAGCTTGATAATTTTTTGGAAGAATTGAAAAATATAATTGTTTTACTCATTTCCTGACCCAAATGAGTTTAGCTCTATGACCACAAAAATTGTGTAATTTACTGATTAAATCTCCTCTAAATATTATTCATTATTTTAAAGCATCATCTTGTGATATAAGGTCTTATTTGCCACATATACTATAAATCTATTCAAAGTACATTTTAAACTATTAACAAAACTGCTGCTTTAACATAAATTAATATTTATATTCCTTTATTTAATGTAGAGAAACAGTAATATCTTTTGTTATGAAACAGGTAAAGGATATTTTTTGGCCCAAGATTTGAAAATTTCACATCATGGTCCCTCCCCATTCCTTTTTTTTCTCTTAACTAATCTCAATGACTATATTTTATGAAGGAACATTATGGCTCTGCATGTCTATGAAACTTCCATTAGCAAGTTACATTTCTTTCAGATAAGTTTTTTTTAAGCTCTTCACCCAAAAGCATATATTTTAAAGTTGATCACTTGTGAATTGTGCTATCAAGATTTGCAACATCTTGATGTCACATGCATTCACAAAGTGTTTTAAATGGCCATGTTAATTTTCAATTAAGGAAAATATTATATAGAAATATGATATATATATATTTATCAGTTAGTACTAATATAGACATCAAAACTCTATATGGAACAGAAAATTAAAATAATGACACAATAAGATATAATCCATATATAGCTATTTAATACTTTTTCTTCTAACTTTTGTGATTTCTGAATAACTGACTAGGTGGATTCTCAAGATCTTTCTCTTTATTCTAATTTCATGAATTTAGTCTTTTATTCACTAAACAATATTTACTGAAGCCCTACAATGTATAAAACACTTACTAAATGGTGATTTTTGTGCTCTAGAATCTCATGTTCTTGAAGAATGAGAGATAAAGAAGATACCAAATATTTACTCTAATTGTTGACCACACAACAGACTTATGAGCACAGATGAATACAACAAGGGAGATGTGCAATAACTATTAATGAATTAGAAATGGTCACCACATTATTTTGCTCTTTCCCTCAGGCATGTTGAATGAATAGAATAATAGAATCCAGGAGCCTATGGTTCTCTAGTTAAGTACTTCTGAATGGATGCCAGTTCTATGTTACCTGCTCCCAGTCTACCCATGCTACTCTTTTTTTTTTTCTAATTTTATTTTATTTTATTTATTTATTTTTTTTTAATTTTTTTTAAAAGATTTTATTTATTTATTTGACAGAGAGAGATTACAAGTAGGCAGAGAGGCAGGCAGAGAGAGAGGAGGAAGCAGGCTCCCTGCTGAGCAGAGAGCCCGATGCAGGACTCGATCCCAGGACCCTGAGATCATGACCTGAGCCAAAGGCAGTGGCTTAACCCACTGAGCCACCCAGGCACCCCTACCCATGCTACTCTTAACTCCAGCCATTCTAACCACTTTCAGTTCTTTCAATAGAACCACGGTCTCATCCCTCTAGAACTTTGTACATATAATACCCTCCTCCTGGAACTCCTTCACTCCCTTCCCTAATCTACACTGCAAATGACAACTTAACCTTAAAGATTCAGTTTAAAATACCTGTTGATGGAAATAATTTATTGTGCACCTAGGTAGTAAGTTTACAAAAATGAATAAAACATGGTCCCATGGTGATCTCACTTCCTTCCTTCCTTTCTTTCTTTTTTTTCTTTTTTTAAAAATATTTTTGTTTATTTGACAGACAGAGATCACAAATAGGCAGAGCGGCAGGCAGAGAGAGAGAGAGAGGGGAAGCAGGGTCCCAGCCAAGCTGAGTCCAATGCGGAGCTTGATCCCAGGACCTTGGGATCATGACCTGAGCTGAAGGCAGAGGCTTTAACCCACTGAGCCACCCAGGTGCCCTGGGATCTCACTTTCTATAGAGTAAAATATAATTGGAATAAAACATCACCTTTCCATATGCTTATTCCCTAATTATATGCAATAATTATAAAGCTCTATGTTCTTTGAATTTGCCTGCAGGAATAAGCTCGGCTCCTTTCAGTTGATTTTACAATTAACTTAATATTTATTGAATGCTAACTTTGATTCAAGCATTTGCAGGAGAAAAGCACATTAGGAATATTATAGCCCTCCAAAATAAATGACCATACTATGAATTTCATATTGGGTTTATATTTTGATATTAAGGTAGACTGTCAGTTTGTTCTCTTGCATACAACAGTAATTTTTTCTAAGACACCATCTGTATTATACTGGCCTAACTGGAATATTGATCTTTGGAAATTTTGTTGAATGAATAAAATGAGTAATTCTAAATTATTTTCCGAAGTTTGATTCATTACTAGTTACCTAATAGGAATTAATTCTGAACAAAGCCTAGTAGTGCAAATACAAAAGACACAGGAGAAATTGCAAAAAAAAAAAAAAAAACAACCCCAAAAACAAACAAAAAAAAAAACCATTTTATATATTATGCTTATGGAAAATATACATAAATGTGCGTGTGTATTTGTATGTGTATATATATATATGTACATACATATATATACACACATAAATGGTCAAGTAAGATTATATTGTAATGAGAAGAAAAATGAGTAGAATTTAGAAACAAGTGGAGAGGAGACAGGAAGGGCATTTTAGAAGCAGACAGAAAGAGAAGACAGGTGAGAAGTAATGAATAAGACACTCTGAGAATAGTGACTTTGTTTTCCTTAAGACTGAAGCACAAGATCTGTTTTAGACAGCAGAAGGAAGAAATCAGAAAGGTCAGAGAGAGCTAGGACCATGAACAGCATGCATAATTTAGATGCTGCTTTGTGTAAGCAACAGGAAAGCATCAGATGCTTTTGACAAGGGAAGTCACACGTTAATAACATTGTTTTAAGAAGATTGGTTTTAGTGCAATGTATAAAGTAGTTTGGAATGAAAGGGACGACAGACAGAGAATCCAATGAGGTGATTTCTATTGCTCAAACATAAAGGAAAAACCATCTGAACTATTACTGACCTAAAATGTATATATAACTAGCAAAGGGTAACATCACTGGGTATAATTGAAAAATAAAATTTAGGGAGCTTATTTCCAACTTTTTCTTTTTTGCTAATATTGCATTTGAAAAAATATTGGTTATGATAAAATCAGTTGAAACCATTTCCATAGTCTTGAAAAGCTTTTTGAATGTATTAAATATATTTACATTTAAACAAAAATATCTAATAATTTGAAATATCTTTGGAAGTTGTAGAATAAGACTACCCAACTTCAAGACTTACTATAAAGCTACAGTAATCAAGACAGTGTGGTATTGGCCAAAGAAGAGTCAGATAGATCAGTGGAACAGAACAGAGTCTAGAAATAGACACACACATAAATAGTCAACTGATCTTTGACAAAGGGCAAAGGAAATACAATGGAGCAAAGAAATTCTCTTCAACAAGTGGTGCTAGAACAACTGGACATCTGCATGCAAAAAAAAAAATCTAGACACATACTTTACACCCACTACAAAAGTTAACTCAAAATAGATCATAAACCCAATTCAAAACACAAATCCATGAAGCTAGTATAAGATAACATAAAAGAAAACCTAGATAACCTTGAGTATGGTGATGCCTTATTAGATAATAGAGCAAAGACACAATTCATGAAAGAAAAATTGGTAAGTTGAATCCTATTAACATCAAAAACTTCTCCTCTGTGATGGACAATATCAAGAGAATTAGAACACAAGCTACAGACTGGGAGAAAGTATTTGTGAAAGACCCATTTGATAATGGACTATTATGCATTATATGTAAAGAACTCTTAAAACTCGACATAAAAAACCCCAAACAACCCAACTTAAAAATGGGCCAAAGACTTTATCACACACCTCACCAAAGAAGGTATACACATGTCAAGTAAGCATTTGAAAAGGTGTATTGTGCACCATGTCATTAGTGAAATGCAAACTAAAACTGCAATGAGATACCACTACACTTCTTTTAAAATGGCCCAAATCCAGAACACTGATAGCATCATATGCTGATGAGGGTATAGAGCAACAGGAACTGTCATTCACAATCGGTGAGAGTACAAACTGGCACAGCCATTTAGGAAGACAGTTAGGTAATTTCTTACAAAACTGAACATACCCTTGCCATAGGATCCAGCAATCATGCTCCTGGGTGTCTACCCCCAAAGATCTGAAAACTTATTTCCACAGTAAAACCTGTGCCCAGATGTTTATAGCAGCTTTGTTCACAATTACCAAAATGTGGAAGCAACCAAGACATCCTTTAGCAGGTGAATGGGTAAATAAGCTGTGGTATATCCAGACAGTAGAATATTATTCAATGCTTTTAAAAAATGAGCTATCAAGTCATGAAAAGACATGGATAAACTTCACATGCATTTCACTAAGTAAAGAAGCCAGTATGAAAAGACTACATACTCTATGAGTCCAATTATATAGCATTGGAAAAAGTCTAAACTAGGAGACTAGGTTTCCAGGGGTAGGAGAGAGAGATGAATAGGAAGAGCACTGAAGAATTTTTAGTGAAGTGAAAATACTCTGTATCATTAGATGCATGCATGTCATTGTTATTCTTTCTAAATTCATAGAACGTATAACACCAAGAGTGAGTCAATCCCAAAGTAAACTATGGACTTTTGGTGATTTTGATGTGTCAATGTAGGTTCACCCTAGATAAAAAAATGTACCATTCTAGTGGGTGAAGTTGACCATCAGGAAGGCTATGCATGAGTGAGGGCAGGAGGTGTATGAAAAATCTCTGCACCTTCTTCTCAAATTCTGTCATAAACCTAACACTGTTTAAAAAACAGTTTTTTTTTTAAAGACTACATACTGGGTGATTTTATTTATATATAATATCCCAAAAAAGGCACGATTATAGACACAGAAAGCAAATCACTGGTTGCCGGAGACTGGGGGTGGGAGCAGGAGTTGAATGCAAAGGGACTTGAGGGGTATTTTGGGAAAAATGGGAGAGTTCTAAACCTGGAATGTGGTTATGATTGCAAATTCTACAATTTTTCAAAGAAATTATTGAAATGTATACTTATAATGAAATTTTATGACATGTTTGTTATATCTTAAAAACAGGTGGAAAATATATTGTACATGTGAGATAGGTAAAAGTATTATGCTCATTCTGCCTATGCTATCACAAGTATAACAAGGATAGCTATGGTGGAGCAGAATAATAATACAGAAAATAGAATCAATATAGGTCACCTGATCATCTCTGCTTAGTTAAAACACTTCATAACCCCAAACCATTAAAGTTTACTGAAAAATAATCCATTGACCTTTAAAATATTTTCTAGATATGTCTCCTGAGGCAAGGGAAATAAAAGCAAAAAATAAACTATTGGGACTACATGAGAATAAAAAGTTTCTGCACAGAGAAAGAAACAATCAACAAAACTAAAAGACAACCTACTGAATGGGAGATGGTATTTGCAAATGACATATCTAATAAAGGTTAGTATCCAAAATCTATAAAGAACCAATACAACTCAACACCCCAAAACCATATAATCTAATTTAAAAATGGGCAAAGTTATGAAGAGACATTTCTCCAAAGAAGACATACAGACGGCCAACAGACACATGGAAAGATGCTCAGCTTTAGGGAAATGCAGATTAAAACTCCAATGAGATACTACTTCACACCTGCCAGAATGGATAAAATTACCAACACAGGAAACAAAAGGTATTGATGAGGATGCAGAGAAAAGGGAAATCTCTTTCACTGTTGGGAATGCAAACTGGTGCAGTCACTCTGGAAAACAGTATAGAGGTCCCCCCAAAAAGCTAAAAATAAGGGGTGCCTGGGTGGCTCAGTTGGGTAAGCATCCAACTTCTGTTTCAGCTCAGGTCATGATCTCAGGGTTGTAAGATGGAGCCCCATGTCAGGCTCCACACTCACCGTAGGGTCTGCTTGAGATTCTCGCCCTTTTACTCTCCCCCTGTCTCTGCCCCTCTCCCCACCTCTGTGCATGTGTGCTCTATCTCTCTAAAATAAATAAATAAAATCTTTTTTAAAAAGTTAAAAATAGAACTACCCTATGATCCAGCAATTGCACGTCTAAGTATGTACCCAAAGGTGACAAAAATACTGATTCAGAGAGACAACATGAATCCTGGTATTTATGGCAGCACTATAAACAATAGCCAAGTTAGGGAAAGAGCCCAAATGTCCACTGACAGAAGAATGGATGAAGAAGATGGGGCGGTGGGGGGGGGCAGTCTATGTATACAACGGGATATTACTCAGCCATCAAAAAGAATTAAATCTTGGAATTTGCAAAGATGTGGATGGAGCTAGAGAACATTATGCTAAGTGAAATGAGTTAGTCAGAGAAAGTCAAATACCATATGATCTCACCCTTTTATGGAATTTATGGGGGAAACAAAAAGAGGCAAACCAGGAAAAAGACTCCTAACTACACAGAAAAAACTAAGGGTTACTGGAGGGGAGATGGGTGGAGCATAGGATAGGTGATGGGGATTAAGGAGGCACTTGTTGTGAGGAGCACCAGGTATTATGTGGAAGTGCTGAATCACTATATTTTAAAGCTGAAATTAATATATACACTGTATGTTGACTGGAATTTAATAAAAACTTGAAAAAAAAAAACTACAGTGAGCTATTACCTTAGACCTGTCCGAATGGCTAAAATAAAAAACACAAGGAACAACAGGTGTTGGTGAGGATGTGGAGGAAAAGGAACCCTCGTGCACTGTTGGTGAGAATACAAATCGCTGTAGCCACTGTAGAAGACAGTACAGAGGTTCCTCAAAAAGTTAAACAGATGGGGCGTCTGGGTGGCTCAGTGGGTTAAAGCCTCTGCCTTCAGCTCAGGTCATGATCTCAGGGTCCTGGGATCGAGCCCCACATCGGGCCCTCTGCTCAGTGGGGAGTCTGCTTCTCCCTCTCTCTGCCTGCCTCTCTGTCTACTTGTGATCTCTCTCTGTCAAATGAATAAATAAAATCTTAAAAAAAAAAGAAAGTTGAACACAGAGCTACCCTATGATCCAGCAATCACACTCCTGGGTATTTGCCCAAAGAACACAAAACACTAACCCAAAAGGATATACGTAGCCCTATGTTTGTTTATTGCAGCATGATTTACAATAGCTGAATTACGGAAGCAGCCCAAGTATCCACTGATAGACAAATGGATAAAGAAGAAATGGTACACACACAGACACACACACACACACACACACACATGCTTCAGCCATAAGAAGAATTGAAATTTTGCTATTTGCAATAGCAAGGAGGGAGGGAGAGAGTATTATGCAAAGTGAAATTAGTCAGAGAAAGACAAATACCATATGATTTTACTCACATGTGGAATTTAAGAAACAAAACAAACAAACAAAGAAAAAAAAAAAAACAAAGAGAGAGGCAAACCAAGAAATGGACTCTTAACTACAGAGATCAAACTGATGGTTACCAGAGGGGAGGGGTGGGAGGAAGGGTAAAATAAGTGACAGGGATCAAGAGTACACTTATTATCAAGAGCACTGAGTAATGTACAGAATTGTTGATCACTATACTTTATGCCCCAAACTAATATAACATTGTATGTTCACTTTACTAGAATTAAGGTTAAAAAAACCCAATGAGAGTGGGCTATAAAAATACATTAATAACAGTCTCTGAAAAACAAATAAAGGGGTGCCTGGGTGGCTGAATCAGTTAAGTGTCCAACTCTTGATTTCTGTTCAGGTCATGATCTCAGGGTCTTAAGATCAAGTCCCTCATCAGGCTCCACACTCAGCGCAGAGTCTGCTTGAAATTCTCTCTCTCCCTCTGCCCATGTTCATGTGCTCTCTTTCTCTCTCTCTCTCTCTCTCAAATAAATAAATAAAATCTTAAAAAAAAATAAAAACAAATAGAAATATCCTAAATTTCAGTTTCTATTTACTTTTGTTTCTTGTTTTTTTGGTCTTCACTTTGCAGACTATGTTTCCAATGTTTAATTAAAAATTATGAAATATATTAATCAGATTCATAGAAGCAATACTTCTCTGGATTAAACAGTGAAAGATGACATAATAGAATTTTCCATCTTAAATTTTTTTTCTCAATTCAGCATAAGTTAAATTCACAAAACCAGTTATATACTTTTGCTTGATATATTACCTCGTCTGACTTGTCAGCCTTAAGTCAACAACAGATTCCTTAAATAAACCAATGCCTTCAATATCAATGACATCATCCACATCAGGCTCAGTAGCAACCAATGTCATGGGAAACTTCCAAATCCCATCTGTTATGCACTCTACTTTCAGTGTAATATGAGTCCTTAAACAGAAAAAGAGATTACAAAGGATACTCCAGGAAAACAAGCAAAAAGAGAATACAATATAGCAGACCAATATCTAGGGTGAAAATGTAAGCAAACCTTGTGGTTTCAGTAAAAAATACTTGGACTTTTAATTCTTTTTTAATTTTTTATTTATTTTTATTTTTTAAAAGATTTTATTTATTCATTTGAGAGAGAGAGATACAGAGAGAACACAAGCAGTGGGAAAAGAAAGAGGGAGAGGGAGAAGCAGACTCCTTGCTGAGCTGGGAGCCCAGAGAGGGCCTCCATGTGGGGCTCCATCCCAGGACTGGGAGATCATGACCTGAGCTGAAGGCAGATGCTTAACCATCTAAGCCACCCAGGCACCCCCAGGACTTTGAATTCTTAACAAACTAACAAACAAAATGCAGGTGACTGTGAATTACATTTTAGGAATAAATTTTAGGTCTTTGATTATGTTATCAATCTCCTTGTGAGATAATTATTTTGTAGCACATCTTAACTATGCCCTAGTTATTTACTAAGAACCAGTAAAATATGCAGAATTGACTGCAAATTTTCTGTAACCATCACAGAATATCGTAGGTAACATTTAAGAATCCAAGGCTAGGTTGGCAAAGGGACCCAGGTGTTATACAGATAGGTCTGTATGGAAATTTTGTTCAAAAGGAAACATTGTGAGAAAGTTTTTTAAATTCTTATTTCATTTAGAAAAAATTATATTTCCTGTGGACACTTACAAAGCTCATAAAATTGAATTAAAGATTTTAAAAATAAAATTGTAATTTTAATTGAAATTAAAAGGCCACAAACACTTTACATAATAACTTATAATTAAGTGGCAGCTGAATTAATATAGTGAGTAGAAATCGCCTTTCTAAGCATTTGGCTATGAAGGAGAGTGGAAACATAGGGCAGTAGGTGAAACTGAGGAATGATTACTTGTTTGTTTGCTTGCTTAGGGTGGAAACAATGCAAACATGTAATGGTGTGACTGCAGTATTGTATGTCAGATTGGAAAAAGAAATCATAATCCTTTTACATAAAACTTTCAGAAAGAACAGCAGGTCAAGAGTTCCAGGAGAAAGTTGAGCTAAGATAATTATTATTTCTTAAGAAACCCTAAGACAAATGATATTGATCATTTATTTATTCAAAAATGTTTAGACCTGTGTTAAATTAGAATCATTAGGCTGATTCATGACCATAATACTAACTATTAATCTCTCAAATTTTTGTATTAGACTCTTGATTTTTACTGAAAGAAAAGGTCAAGACCTGTAGAAATAATCTTGTTTGTTTTTGTAAAAACCATCAGTTAGGGCCCTGATCATTATTTTTTTTATTATTACATACACTATTCGGTGAAAAGAGGAATGTGAAAAATCACCTTGTATTAACTGTTGTGAAATAATGTTATATTTTCTTTTCACCAAAACAAAAATTTTGGTTGTTTTTATTTACTTAGCCAAACAGGAAGAAAATAACTGAATTTAATACTTATTTTACTTATCTAGGTAAAGCTTGGCTTAGGTATAATTATTTTCTTGTTCTTTTTCATAATTTAGAGCTATTGGGTTCATTTTGGTTTTTCTCATTTAACTGCATGTCTTCCAGCGAACCATCCCAAATAAATAAGGAAGAAGGAATGACAAATGTAAATGAATATATACATATATACACAAAATAGAATTATTAAACTAGATCAGAATATCACATAGCACTCACAAAAATTTATGAATCATGCATACAAGTTATCCTAAATCAGTTTTGCAAACATTCACCAAGAAGCTCTAAATCCACAAAATGTTGAAGGGGTTTAAATTCATACTGGTTGTGTTCATATTCACGAATGATAACATTCTCCCCTTCTGGTTGTTGCTCGTAATTTCCATATCACTAAATCAACATAACCCTAACCTAAATGTGAAAAAAAAAGTACTATGAAACAAACACAAAAAGCCATCAAAACGGAAGAGAAGATAAATGTTTACAGTATACTACCTTCTTGCAGCTTGGTTTTACTACTGTTTCCTGAAGATGACCCTGGTATCTTTTAGTTATTGAACTATATAGTCAGGGCACATGGCTACATCAAATACCTAGTTAAACTATAGAAAAGATTATAAGAACAGGTAATACTTCAGCTGTCTTTTCATTGCGAGGCTGTATTTTGTACTTTGTGTGTATTGTGGTACTGATCGGTATCTCTGTATTAAGACATAAAGAAAGCCCTATTTCAGACGTGACCTATCATACAGCATTTATATGTGCTAAGTACCAGCTGCCTGAGAAGTAAATATCAACACACTGGAGGAGGTTTCACAGAAGACATTCAAAGTCACTATTCTCACAGATTCCAGTATGATCTTAAACCTGACTAAAGGATGTGCAATGATAGAGTTTTGGTGGTAAAATGGAAATGACAGCAACTATGAAGCAGACCACAGCTGAGGCATTTTTTATCATTTGAACTGGTTCTTTGAAATAGTATCAAGAAACATGATGTTGGGGTGTCTGAGTGGCTCAATACAAGTGTCCGACTAGTGATTTTGGTTAGGTCATGATCTTAAGGATCACAAGATTGAGCCCCGCACCAGACTCTGTGCTCAGTGGCAAGTCTGCTTGAAGATTCTGTCCCTCTGCCCAACCCCTGTCCTGACTTGCTCTCTCAAATAAATAAATTAGTTAAAAAAAAAAAAAAAGGAATCATCACGTTTTTAATGCACAGCACCAAGTCAGTAATATTTTAAAAAATTTTACAAAGTGCACTGCTATTTTGTGAGTATTATACCCTAATGATCTCTGGAAGGTCACAATTTGTGAAGGATATCTTAGATTTCTAATCATTTTGACTATTTTTTCTCATCAGAATACTTTTCAGAGTTTGATAGCTAGAGATAATGTAGCCCAAAATATTGACTTCAACAGCATCACAAAGTAATACAATCCAAACATAAAAGATGGAAAGAAAAATCAACATTATTTTGTTTAATAGAGTAATAATATGTAGTTTCAAAAAGTAATAATATTATTTAAAGAAAAGAGATTTACCTCAATGGTTTCTTTGGTGCAAATACCACATTGAAGAACAATGTTATCATTTCAGTTTCGATATGATAAGACTTTTTCATGATATATAAAGCTACACAGGATTCTAAGCTAGACTTCACAACTTCGGATTCAAATTGAATTTCATATTCAAATTCACGTTTCACAGGCGTATCTTTGAAAATAAAGATTAAAATGATTTCAACTTAACTAAACATATATAGACTGAGAATCAATTATGTGTCAACACTAATCATGCATAGGTATTTAAAGGGAAGGAGAGGGTTTATGTCATATACCTTTGTGTTCATAATACCTAGTGCATTACTATGTATATAATAGTACTCAGTTATGCTTTTGTTAAAAGGTAAATAGACAAATGAATGAATAAAAAAATAAATGCAGAAGACAACTCCCACTACCTTAAATCTTTAAAATTCAGACTTTAAAATTCATAATTTATGAAGCAAGAAATAGCCAGATGGAAATTAACATTCCATATTTACCATAAATAAAACAGCCTAGTCTTTAGTCTTTTATAAATATATTAAAAGTTTATAGACTTGTAATTTATAAAGAAAGATTTGAATTAAGTTTAAACAATATTAAAACAGCATCCCAATTAATTTGGGCACAATTTTCAAGGTCTGGTATATTTTAATAAAAGAGAGAGTTCTTCATGTTTTAGTCTAGGGTTTTAGAGACAACCTAGTTAACCATACTTTCTTAACCAGTAGGTTGCCAGAGGCAAGTTATAGCAGGGTTCTGGCATGTACAAGAGAAGCACAAACATCTAACTCTCCACATACATGTAAGGAGCCCAAATGCCAAATTGAGAATTTGTTGCATATGCATCATAGAAAAGATGTCAGGAAACCATAACTTGACCTGGTCCACAGCTGAGGTAATTTCTAAAGTTTGTCTCTACTGTATAACGGTAAACGTGATCCTTGGATTTACAGAACTGATAGCCACCTTTCTTAAAGCAATCCAAACAGAAAACACACCACCTTTAAGAAGTAGTTAATTACAATGTATGCTGTAGAACTCTAAAAAACAGCATGACTGTAACAAGCCCAAGTCACATTTAATGATTATCCAGCAAACCTTATTCATGTAAAACAACTGGTTGGCCCACACCTTTACAAGTTCCCTTTTTTTTTCTTCTTCCACATGTGAAAGTATATTTCTGATCTCCTGAATTGCTGATTTTTATCCTGTTGGCAAAATCGGCAATCATTGTACCTATCAATAACCTGTCTTTGCTATAGCAAAATCAATGTGTCTACATATAATGTGTCCATTTGTTCTGGGAATGAGATATGGAAATGTTCCATAGGAAGCCATAATCCATACAAAGAAAGAGCATTTAAGAATTTTAGAGTGGTTAATGGGAGATAAAATTTCCATTGCATTCAAATAACATAATATTTTTAAAGCAAATACTGTATGTAGTTGAGCTCTACATCTGTTTCTACTTAATTACTAAAGTCTTTATGGGAATTCTTGTGTCAGAATGAAGACAAGAAATGAGAAGCTAAATTTAGTTTCAGAAGCATTGAACCCCCTGTGGAGAATCTGTTACTATGGATGTTATAATTGTAATCATAAGAAGATCCACTGGTACAAAATAGAGACATGATTATCAGTTAAAGGACAGGAGGTGAGATAAGTAGAAAGAATATGAATATATTTTTCAAACTACACATATCCCCCTTGCCTGTAGCTGGAATATATTGCTCTGAGCCATAAAGGAGAGGGAAAGAAGAAAGCTGAACAAAATCACAATAAACTGACATTCAGTATTATATCTTAAAAATAATCTGTTAGAGTCTCTGCATTTTATTTGGAAAGTCATATTACCAAGTGGGAAACATGGCTTTTGTTATACTCTTAATTTGGAGAGAAACTATGCAGTATTTGGGTGGATAAGCACTAAGTCAGTGAGGCCAGGATAAATTAATTATGTGATCGTTAGATAAAATTAATCTCTCGTGACAAACATAGCTCATAATTCTAAAAGAATGCCTGCACACTTCTAAAAAAGAATATCTAAATAAATGTAGTTTCCCTTAATATACATACAATTTCAAAGTTACAAGTCAACAGTCCTCAAGACTACCGTAAAAATTTTTCAACACTGAGGGAAAATCCTATCGTTTTTAAGCAAGCCCTTAAAAAGGCACTTACATTCATGAAACTAACAGGATAAATATATATTTGACTTCAATTGTGTTTTACCAGTATGTAAAAAGCTTTCCTTGAAAAGACCAGTGATTCAAGGTTAGAAATTAAGAAAGTGCCTCCTAGACATCATGAGAGCAACATGGGGGAGCCTTCCAGGGCGGAAACCACCTTAACGCATTTGAGAAAGAACTTACGCGGATGAAGCAGAGGAAGTGGCAAGAATTTGTCAAAAGATGTAAAGTAGGCAAAGTAGGTAAGACTATACAGGTCATAGTGAGGAACTGGGACTTTTTAAGAATAACGGGAGACCACTGAATGTTTTAAATATGTCAGTAACATGCTCTTTTAATGGCAAATTGAGCAAAAGGGGATTAGAAGAGAACTTAAGGAAGTTTCTATGGTAGTTCAGGCCAGGTGGTGGCTTGACCAAGGGTGAGAGGAAGATGTAGATTAAAATCAAATAATGTCCTGCTCTGTATAAAGTGGGAGATACGTGAGCAGGCATGACTGGCAATTAGAATCACCAGCTTATCACTTCTGTCCTGTATTCATACCCTTTACGTATATACAAAATACCTAATCAAACAGGTTTCAGAGAATTTCATAGTATGATATCTATATCTATCTATATCCATATCCATATCTATCTATTGTGTCACCAAAGAATACTGGTGATAATCATTTGGGTATGGCAGCAGAGTCACTTATTGAACAGAAGGGGCATGTCTCCTATCCAGACAGTGTCCCTGCATAATTATCATTCAACCTAATGCCTGTATCATAGTGACAATAAATCATGCATGGGAGCTACGTTGGCCAGTGGTTCGTTACTAAGGTGAATTTTCTCAGGCCAATGACTGAATTTTATTCAATGTGGAAGAATATCAGTTATTTTTTTAAAAAAAGGGAGAACACCTGACTAAATATGATAATCAAAAAGTACTGAATTATAACAAACTAATTTACAAAATATACTTTGAAATTATTATTATACCATATACATTTTAATCTGTAAAACACATGTCAAGGCAAACACAGCAAAAAGGTCTCAATTATAGAGAAATGACTATCAAAGAATGATGAACATTGTTATTCATGTTGTTTCCCTAAATTTCTGCAGTTCCCCCTTCACTAACAGACATGCACATTTGTTAGAATATCATAATCACATAAGGAATGAATGGAATGCTGGAGACAAATCTGATACAGACGAAGACAGCAAAGTATTCAAGGGAAACAGGGAAGGCTGGATAAACTCACTATAGCTATTTTCTTTGAACAGGTAATGAAGAATGAAGCACTCTTGCTATTTTTTTTTTAATAAAGTTGCAAACCTTAAAAAAATAAAAAAAAATAAAGCTGCAAACTTTCTGAAGGGGCATTTCACTGACATGTTTTTACTGCAGTTTTATAAGGTCATTTAACAGAACAGACATTTTGATTAATTTAAAATAACTGCATGTTCTTCTGCTATGACTATAAGTACAGTAAACTACAAAATGAAAAATTAAAGGAAGAAAGTGGCCTCACATCTGGTGCTCTTTTTACACATTTTATTTGAAACAAGATACCAAAAAGAAAAGATAAAGGGATTTCTTGTAACATAAATATTTGATTTGAACTTTTAGCAATTAGATTAAATTCCAATTTCAATCTCCATCCAATATTTAGGCACCATATTTTTGCACTTTCTTTTTCATAGAACATTCTTTTATGTATTAATGAGAAAACCCACTGAATGACATTGAGAGGACCATGTTTCCATTATAAAACATCATTTGTTCATGACTGAAGATGGGCATCCTAATACATCACTGTCACAAAATACCCATCTAGAGCTTTGAATGTCAATAAGGTCTAACATTCATGGAACACATCCTGAGAACCATACGCTTTCTAAGGATTCCATGCATTTACATGTTTAATCCTCAGAAATATCCTATGAAGTAGATACCATTATTATCTCCATGTTACAGTTGAAGAAACTAAGTATATAGAGAGGTAAAGTAATTTTCTCAAGGCCCTAAAAAGATCAAGTGAAAGAACCCTAGGTTTCTGGGTTTATACTGCACAACTTAGGATATGAGGCTGGTCAAGTAGCACAATTGCTGAGAAGATACCATTCGCAGCAGCCTCCGGAAACGTGCAGGACATAACCGCCAATGGTGTCGTGGCCCTCGAGGCAGAGTCCTTGGTCACTAAAACATTTAGATCTGGGTCAGAAGAAGAGGAGTCAACAGGAGAAGTGGAGGAGAAACAAGCAACGAGATCGTAAATAATAAGACTAGTCATGAAAAATAAGAGCAGGAAGTCCATCAACTGGGTCAAAAGGTTAATGTTACTGAATGGCTGAGGGCTCCCTGAGGATACAAATCTGACCACAGGATTAGGCAGACTGGTTGAAGGCAGTCTTGTTCAGGGTGGTCTCCTTAGAACAGTTAAGATAGAAGCCTTAGCAGGGTGAGATGAGCAAAGAAAGTAAATTGAACAAAAGCAGAGGAACGGGTCAAATCTGGAGGCCAAGGTAGGATCATGGAAGGATCAATGACAGGTTTTTCAGGAGCTGTTTGTGACTACAGACCAAACAGGGCAGGAGAATTTACATATGACATGCAAACAACATACAGCAAGATGACGGAAAAGAGACCAATGTGACATGTAAATTAGCAAACCAGACACACAGAAAAGATAACAGATTAATCAATAAACAATGGCCTCAAGTTATAGAACATCTGGAAAATAAAAGGAAGAGGCATGAATCTGATATGCAGTTAAACAATAAAACCACTCCCATAGAAAAAGTCTCATAGAGATAGTCACTACACTAATCCCCAGGAAGGCAGAAAGAATACATAGACTAAAAGCTACATAGGGAGAAATAAATACCATTATGGGGGAGATTATATCCACACAGAATAATTTGTAATCTTATAGAAGGGACATTGCAAAATACAGTCTAAATACCCTCATATAATATTATTCCAGTGTTGCAATACCAATTGATTTACATACTGCTGGTGCATGAATCTGACACACTGGACAGATGTTCTTTGAATTCCTTGACGACAGTCTGCGTGTCTTAGTCATTTTCTTATCTCTGGGGCTAAGCAAAGTATCTGGCAGCAAAGATGCTTGCAAGATTGTTGTTGAATGAAAAGAATCGCAAGGTGATCAACCCTGCTTAACTCAATGGTGTGTGTGAGGAGTCAGGGTGGAAGGAGGGCAGAGAGGTCCTGGCATTATCATCTAATGAGGCTTGGTAAGGGTTTTTGGACTCGGGGAAAGATGATAAAGATAAAGGGAGACTGACGGGAAGGGAGTGTTGGGATTATGATCTCCTACTTAGCATGTTTAAACAGGGGGGCATACCCAAGGAAAAGGATAGGAGGGAAAAAAATCTCAGCATCAATCTGCCTCCTCAATTATGACTTGCCATCAGGGGAAGGGGAAGCAACACACCTGATCTGTGAACATGGGTGAAGGAATGGAATGTGAGCAGATAAGCAGACCTTTTTCTTTCCTAATGTCTTGAATGCAGAATGCGCACTTTCCCCTCTTCCTTCATGTGTACATTCTTTGTTCCTGCCAAGAGTCTAAAACTAGCTAGTCTGGGGTGAAAGCACTTCATTTTAGTGGAAGGTACTAATAAGTCCTAATGAGTCCATACTACCAAATCACTTTTCAGTTCGCCTTTATAATTAATAGAGGTAACCTTTTGATTCCCATCTGCCTTACTTCTAATCTGCTTCTCATTTGGTCATAAACCTAGATGAGGGAATATAAGGGTTTAATTAGTGATCACACCTAAAACCCCATCACAGTCCAAGCCAGAGTTTTTTAATTTCTACCATAATGGATTTAAGAGACTTTAATTTTCACCAAAATGGATTTAAGAGACCATAGGAAGGCAAAACTGGCAGGAACAGCATGACTCTTTGAACACTATTTAACATGTTGGGTAAACTATAATTAAATTACACACACAGGGAAAGAGAGCTGGTTTGCCTTTGCATATGCTGAAAACTAAACTAGTATTCAGACTTTGTGGTCAGACGTGTCCCTAAAGAAATAGGTGAGAAGGGATTATGGGTAGGGAAAGGAATCAAGTTATTAGGTGCCTTTAAGGAGCCTAGACAAAGGAGAGGTTAATGGATTTTTCAAATATTCAGGTACCATAAAGAAAGAGAAATACATTGAGTTTGGGAGGGGACTGAACAAATCTACTTCTATATAGGACACGCTTCAGAACAGAAACATTCACAAATTAAAATGTCTTTAGCCAAAAAGTAGATAAACTTCTTGAGTTTGATAGCACTGAGCACAGAAAAGCTATTTTAGAGGGAATCACTGGAAGTCAGAAGGCTGCAAACCTTCCAAATTGTTCTTTTCAATATTATTGTTATTTCTCATCATAAAAAGTAATGAAGCAGTGAATTATGGGCCATATCAAAAGGTGTATTTTCAAGAGCTATTTTCTTAACATGTTTTTCAAACCTCCCAAAATGATATTGGCAGATTCCTTTTAGACCCTGCTTATCTAGAAGGAAGTGGACTTTTTTTCTGGTAATACATTCAATCAATTTCTATTATCACAATTATAATTTCTTTAGCTTGCAACCTAACAAAGGTATAAGAAAATTAATGTAGCAAGAACATATTAAAATGGTTCCTATATATGAGCTTTTTTTTAAACCTTCCTTTACAATGTCACAGAAACATCATTTTGCCTTCAACAGGATAGATTTCAAATAGAAATCAAGGTTTGAACACTCAGTTATTACAACTCACTTAAGCACAGCAGGATGACACACAAAACAATTATTTCATTTCAGAAAGGTACTGGACATTTAGTGGGGAACATTTACTATAAGTTGGCTGCTTGTGAAAATACGTCCCATTTCAATAAAAAGTGCTTACATTTATTTATCACTGGAAAATGACAGTTGTATTATACATTTGAACTCTGAGGTTAATCTACACAGATATTTTTATCTGTGATCTGCATAGACAATCGGAATTCCCTTTAGTATTGTCTATTGGTTGAAGCAAAGAAAGTTGGCAGGGTTTCATTTACTTAAAAATTATAATTCCCACATTTCTCTAACACTACTACGTGATTCACTGAAGTAAAATCTGTATTAAACTCATAATAACATTTTGGAGACAAATGGAGATGGTCTCCATCAGTCTGATTTCATTATGAACAGATATTCTTTAAAATAAAGAATAATCGAACAGAGCTGCAATAGAATTCCCCTCTCCTCACATAAGTTTATTTCATTTTTTATCAATTTAAGCAGTCTATGATTAAGTTGGCATTTCTGCAATTACAAAACCAAAATTCAATCAAAGAGAAAAAAGAAAGAATAAGTTAACATAATTAAAAATGAAATATCTCACTGTGCAACTCAATAATATTTCCTTAACTCACACAATTCATATCATCAATATCGAGCTAGTCAATAAAAAGACAATAATTAGTGTGAACCACGTTTTTGGTAATTCCAAAGATTTTATGAAGTATATTGGATACATGTAACATAGGTATTCATTTCACAATTCCATCTCCAGTTCTTAAAATATTACCTTCCACATCATATAAGGAGAATGTATGGGGGAGCTTGTTCTGACATTCTTAAAATTCATTTAGGAAATATTTATTATTTCCACATCCTCTTCTGTATTTACTTTCAGAATGCTTACTTGCAGAAACAAAACCCTAGTTTGAATGATCTATTTTGGAAGACACAGAGGGGTGTCCAGAAAAGTCATGATTGAGCCATGTGTCTAAGGTGATGAGTAGGCAGAGAAAGTGGGCTGGAAAAGAGAGAAAAGCAAGCATGCAGAGAGAGAAAAGCAGGCATGCAGAGAAAGGCAAATAAACAAACAAAATACTCCCCAGCTTTACATATTACAGCTTCAACAAATGAAGAGAAAGAGGGGGATTTGACTCGCTGCCCAGAGAGCGACTGAAACTCTATCTTAGAGTGGGGACATGAGTTTCGTGGTAGGAGAGATATGGGGGATATTAGTTTTCAGGCCCAGAAAAATATTTAATGTATAATAAGTTTTTAGTAAGTACTCTTAGATGGCTTGACCATGGATAGATTTTATCAGTCCACAGTAAATAAAACACGGCAGGGACTGCTCACTGTCTTCCCAATATTTATTTTTTTCCTTTCTTCTTTTTTAGTAATAGAAAGGACCCAAATTTAATCTCAGCCTGGATAAAGAGATTACATTTCCCAGCTTCAACTGCAGTTAGACGTGTCCATGTGACTGAGTTCTGACCAACGAGATGCAAGTAGAAATGATGGGTGCATCTTCAGGTCACGGCTTTAAAGGGAACCCGCCTGCTCTCCACTGCAGATGTGAGTCCTCAACTGACAGGCAGATGAAGACAGCACAGGGGATGGTGGAGCAACAAGAGAAAAGGAACCTGCGTCCCTGGATGGCCTAAGGAACAGAGGCACCACACTCCTTGGACCTGGAAATCCAGGCTTTCACGTAAAAGAGAAACGAAGGGCACCTGGGTGGCTCAGTTGGTTAAATGTCAGCTTTCGGCTCAGGTCATGATCCCAGGGTCCTGCGATTGAGTGCTTTGTTGGGCTCCCAGCTTAGTGGGGGGTCTGCTCCCTCTGCTCCCTCTGTTCATGCTCTCACTCACTCTCTCTCTCTCAAATAAATAAACTCTTAAAAAGAAAAAAGAAAGAAACAAAGAAAAGAAAGAATGAGAAATAAGCCTGTCTTGCATATCATGGTTATTTGGTCTGGATTAAAAGAGCTGGTTAAATTTCTAGCATGTTTCCACTCCTCAGGTGTGGCTGGAAGCACAAGACTGTATATATCAAATTTATTAAGTTGTAACAACCATCCAAATAAGACTGACTTGAGTTGAGGGTGGCTATCTGGATCACTTCAGAAATTTCTGGAATTGTTTAAAATGAGCATTTCTTATTTAATAGAAATAGCCAATATTATAAAAAAAATTAACTATTTTACTCTTATATACTCTTTCTATACTCATATATTCCGTCTCTCTCTTCAGTTATATGTCATTTATATTCTTTTATCACTGAAATAATTAAATTGGACACAAAGATAATAATACTAAGATCAAGGTAAAAAACTATAGATATGAATGAGAAAACTAGGGAAGAAACTTTGTTTCTGCAGGAATTTCATACTTAATTTTGTGGTCCATTTGTTTTTTTAAATAACACATAAACATTGATTCTTCCCCTTGGTTTTAATAAAACACTGCCATAGGAAATTTCCCTTTCAATGTGAAATAGGGCCATTCTACCTCAGTTCATCTGGAAGACAGGTGAAAACTAAACTTTGCATTGCCGGGATTTGATTTTGCCAGGTCTTCATATTAACTTGTTGACAAGTTTTAAGACTTTAAATGCCAGAGGGATTATTATACAGAATTTATTTGGGGGCTGCTTCTAATTTATGTCACTTTTTCAATTTCTTTAAATAAGGAACATTTTATTCAAGGTTGTGTTTCTGAATTTAAAGCTGCAAGACATGGTTTCAATCATATTCCTTAAATCAGAAAGAGAGAATAAAGGAAGAGATTAAAAGTGAAGGGATGTGGAAATGAGTTACTACAGCTTTTTCTCTCCTCACTGATGACAGAATCATAACCTATTCTCACAAATCCATTAACAACTACAGTTGTCTTCCTTTTGGAAATAATCACTATATGAAGAGAACAAACATCACTAAACACTTGTTGAGCTCTATCTTTAGCATATATTGTGGCTGAAACATATTGAGTGTGGACTTTTTGTGTAACTGAAGAATCAGCAACTTGCAATTTAAGGGAATTGAGTTTTTATTTATTATCATTTTTTAAATCCATGACTGTGGTTCTCTTACCATCAATACCTTCGTAAGAATCACATGAGTATTTTTTTGGAATCACTACAAAATCTGTCGCATCTAAGATAGGATTTTCTCCAAAAAAATGACCAGCCAGCGTGACTTCCACCTCCTGTTCTACCCGCTTCCTGGACTGACATTTAATGACAACTGCAGGAGAGAAATATTTCCAGTTAAGATGGAAGAAAATGAATTATGTCATGAAAAATAATCTTTCACATACTTTGACTTACTGTGTCTGCATAACACACACTCATGCAGTATCTATATACATTGACATTTAGAAACAAATAATATTGAATAATATGTAAAAAAAGCATGACAGAGATTAACCCAGAAGATATATACTAGATTACAGAAGATTACATTAGGATGTAAAATTTGATTTAGGAACTCACCTAGTCAGTCATATCAATAATTCAACTGGTGGTCAGGAACACATGAGTTTTTCAGCTATCTGTTTTATTTTTATTGTGGCAAATACCAAACTCTACTTACACGGTAATACTACAGCAAATACTTTCTAATAATTTAAAAAAATAAGTTCTGTAACATTTATTTTGTATTAACACTTCAAAAATATTTCCTATTCTTTATTCACATGCACTTTAAAATTCATATTTAAATTATCTCAGTAGAATATTTTGATTTTCTTTTGTAAATTGCTTTTCAATTTACAAAGTACACTAACAGTTAAAGGTAAAATTGTAATGAATTATTTAAAATTAATGTTAATGTTAAAATTTGATTATAATATTAATTTAATATACAGCATTAAAACTTTATATATATTTTTAAAGAGTTATTTATTTATTTGAGAGAGAGAAAGCACAAGTGGGGGAAGGGTCAGAGGGAGATACTCTTCAAGAATATTCTGTGCTGAGCGGGGAGCCCCATGCAAGGCTGAAGCCCACTGCAGGGCTTGATCTTAGGATCATGTCCTGAGCTAAAACCAAAAATTGGATGCTCAATTGACTGAGCCACCCAGGTGCCCCTGAATATTTATATATTTTTACATATATATTAAATTTCAATGTTTTCTTATATTAAGAACAGAAGTTGTCAGTGATCTTGTGAGAAACCAAAATATCATTTCTATAAAAATTCTATATACAAACGAGTTATCAATGAATTCCTTTGGCATTAGCTCTATAATATCATGCGCCAAGTACACTAGAGCCCACATGAATAAATATAATTTTTCTCAAAAATACATTAGATTCTTGGGGCACCTGGATGGCTCAGTCAGTTAAGCGTCTGACTCTTGATTTTTGGCTCAGGCCATTATCTCATGGTCACGAGATGGAGCCCCATGTCCGGCTCCACGCTCAGCAGGGAGTCTGCTTGAGACTTTCTCTTTCCTTCTTCCTCTGCCCCTCCTCCCCTCTAAAAAAATAATAAATAAACCTTTTAAAAAGCATGTATATATATTTATATATATATGTTAGATATATATATGTTAAATATAAATATATTTATATTTATATATATATGTTAGATGTTATATTTTTATCAATTCAAATGCACATAAATATAAATTTAATGGGGGATAAAAGGGAAATCAATATAAAAAAGCTTTTAAAATGTATTATACTGTACTGTGGTGACATTAATATTAATATATTCATCTAAACTGCACAACTAGATAATGACCTCAGATTTATGTTTTTTCTAATTATGCACCACACTTATAAATATCTAACATAAATTTATTTTTAATTCTAAAACTTACAGGTTGATATTGAACATTTTGAACTTAGAGTAAGTAGGGAGATACAAGATGTAAATTAAGAGGGTTGAAATGATTGAGGAAAATGTACAGGCTTCTCTGGTTTTAATTAGCTTCAGTCTTAAAGCATTAAATTGGAAATTAGTGTGATCAAAGTTACAATTAGTATCATGTCACTGGTCTTGTCCTCTAACTCCTTCGGAAATTAGTGCCCTGGCAGTGCACGGATTACTCAATTACAATGGATTCACATTCCATTGTCTTCATAGTGTGACCTTTTCCAATTATCTGCCCCAACGGATAGGAGCAGATAGGAATACACACAAAGAAAAGGTGGCTCACAGAACAACAAGTACCCTGGGTTTAAGAATAACCTGAGTGACAGACACAGAAAAACAGAAGAGAAACAGTAAGCATCAAAGGTGATGCAGTCGAGCAGGGAAAGCAATAGGTTCTCTCTGATGTGTTCATAAGAATGAAGGATGGACTGTACAGAAGGAAAGCAATATGTATTTATATAATTGTACTCATTTTTTTCTCAAGGGCATCGGTAGGCAAAAATAATTACTAGGATAGGCTTTAGACTTCTGCTAAAATGATTTAATAACTAGTACACAATCTGTTTCAGAACACTGATGTTATTACTGGGTTGTGCTAAAGCAACACAGGCTATTTACAGAACTCATACTTAATTTAAAAATTGAATAATTACCAAGAGACGTGATTTGATAGAAAATGGCTTTTTGTTTCTGCAGCATGTTTAACTTTCTTTGAAGAAAATGCTGCAAGAAATTTACGTTTTTTGTTTTCATGGGCTTTGTTTCAGACTGAAAAAAATCTGCTTTAAATCTTTAAACTGGGAAAAACAAAACTGTGTCTGCATGAGCAATGTTGCTGTTAGTATTTCAACAGAGTAACGTCTAGGGTTTATTATATCACTTTGATCAGATGACTGTATTATAAATTTTGAACCGTTCGGCTCTATGGAAAGTATACAAACAATTATCTTCCAGAAGGAAATAAAAGAATCATTTTGGCATGTTTGTGAGGCATTCAGAAGATAATTTAGTATATTTGAAACATTTATGTGTTGATAATTTTTTAACTTAAGAGCAAAAATACTTCAAGTAAGACAAATGACATTTACTGTCAAAGGTACAGCTAGATATGTGGGTTTTCAAATCAAACGACATAAAGCAATATGTAACCTTGGCCTTCAGTGGATCTGGGGAAATACCGTTATCCATGAGTCAAACTTACTATTTTTCTCTCCTTTTGAGGTGTGGTGACACAATATATGCCAGTAAAGGACTAACTCTGCTTCACTACCAAACACTGGTACTGGAAGGAGAAGAAAAAATTGAAAATTTCAAGACTTCTTTCAGGTCATCTGTATTGCTTAGGAGAGGGGCTCCAAAGTGATTATCTCTTTGTGGGGCTGAGCAATTCAGCGTTCCTCAGTTATGAAGAGCTATGCGTAAGGCCTGGTAGGAAGTAGCTTTATGGATAGCCAAGAGGAATTGTATTTCTCAGGCTGACTCTGGGAAGAAAATGGGAAGATCAAGGAGGGCAGAAGAAGTGAGAAGAGTACTGAGGACAGAAAACACATAGAAACTTGAGAGAAGTTTGGAATCGGGGAAAGAAAAAGAGGGGTCGCTGAGAAAAAGAAAGGCATTTTAAGAGTAGGGATTTTACGTTTTGTGTATGGTAGTGAAGTGAACCTCTGTGAAAACTTCAGTACATTCTGACTGGTTTCTGAAGGACATCATACAAGTTTAGTGTCTGGGACAACAGTGTCCCCATAGGATAGTTCTTGGATGAGATTTAGAGTTACACAGAAGCTGGAATCTGGCAAATAAGTGTGATCTAAGAACCAAAGTACCTGGGAATCTTACAGACCTAGAGCAGTTCAATAAGGCCTCACAGAATGAGAGATCAAGGGGTATGACGTTAATGATATTTCTATCCTTTTTTAAAAGATTTTATTCATTTATTTGACAGACAGAGATCACAAGTAGGCAGAGAGGCAGGCAGACAGAGAGGGGGAAGCAGGCTCGCCGCTGAGCAGAGAGCTCAACGCGGGGCTCCATTCCTGGACCCCGAGATCATGACCTGAGCCGAAGGCAGAGGCTTTAACCCACTGAGCCACCCAGGCATCCCTGATATTTCTATCTTAGCTGATTTTGAGGTTTTCACCAATGGGAAGAACAACAGGAAATGGTGTGGTTTGGTGGAAAGATCACTGGACTTATGATTAGGAGACCAGATTCAGTCCTGGCACTCCCACCTCCTCTGTCACTTCATGACTTACTTCCTCTGGACCTTAGTTCTCTTCCTTGTACAAGAAAAGATGGGATTAAAGGAGCCTCTAAGATCACTTAAAATCTTCGTGTTCTCTGACTCCAAAATGTACGTACCTTGAGGGAATTTAGGGCTTATTGCCTGTGGAAGCCCAAGAATAGGGTATTTCCAGTGTATTTCTTGGATTTCTCCACTTTCTATTCCCATGGTTCTAATGAGAAATTAAATTAGGAAGAGTAAACAAAAACAGGAACACTTTCAATATTAGCATGAAAGAGAATATTCATTATTAACTTACTGGTATTTTAGCAGAGCTCATAAATTTAAACTTTCATAGAGAGAAACTATGAAATACAAAACATCTTCTGTAAATGTTATGAACATTTCAAAGCAAGCCCTGGGAAATTATCACAAACAAAAATGTAACACAATGATCCTGAGATGTAAGTGAAAAATAAAGAACTTTTCCCCTGCTTTTAAAAGTTCGTATTGGCATTTATTGATGAGACTAAAATGTGATTTATCAGCGGTAATGCAGTTCATATGGGTTCTATTCTAAATTGGACGGGCAAAATGCAAAAGATAAAAAATACTGGTAAGTACAGTGACACAGAATTTACTTTTGGGGGATATCAGTAAAAGAAAGAGGGCGCTTGTCAAAATATTCTAAGTCTATCATATACCATCAAGACAAGAGCAATGGTACAAAATGGGTCTGGTCATTGTTGAAAATGGGCTTTCCTTGTTAAAATGAAACCTAAGACACAGTAGGCATGACTAGCTTCACGAGCACTTGTGCAACGAACAGCACAAGGACCCCACATATAGAATTGTTCCATGCTTGTTTAATACACCACTGTAACTGTCTTGAAACTCTCAACCATTTTTGAACAAGGGCTCCCTCCCTTTCATTTTACACTGGGACCACAAATACATAGGCAGTCTTGACTGTCCGAATGGTGAACATCATGGCAGAACGGACACCAGGGGGCTCACAGAATTGTTTTAAATATGGAGAAGAAATACCCACACATAGGACAAAGTAAGAATTCCCTTTAAATTAAGACCTCTCGATCATTATTTAATGAAACTATAAAAGCAGAGAAAACAAATACATTTTGTATCATCGGAGTTTGCTTAAGTTTCAGTGAAGCGCATCCTGGTAGGGACACAGTTAATGGCAGTAGTCATGGTGGCGTTTCCTCAGGGCGTCATCCCCACCTGGCACAGGGCCGTCACTTGGTGAAAGCATCACCAGTCCTATAGTCTGCCAAGATAGGCTGCTTCAGGTTGTTCTCTAGAGATTCATTATTTGTTGTCTCAGCAGGAGCTATTTTCCCAGTCAGAAGGAGTCCCTTTGCCTGTCTCTGATTCTGATTCATTGACCTGATACTTAAGGTTGACTTGTTCATCACTCTGAACTTCAAATCCCTCTGAACGTCAAATGATATGTACTATACCCATATAACGAATGTATTCTCCTCTTCTGAACATTTAAATTTCAACACTTCAGAGAATATAAAATCATGAACTTTACATTGCATAACATAGAAAAGAAAGGGATCACGCCAGCGCCAGTCAAAATCATTTTCATTCAACGTCCTTGTTTAAAAGTTACCTTTTCATCTCTGTGCTCAATTCATCAAAATTGTCAATAGGCCAACTTTCTCTGTTCGCCCTCATCATTTGAACAATGACCATTGTTCTCTGTAATTTCATAATGTGAGGCATAAATAACACTGGGATATCTATAGTTCCTTTAGGAGGCAATGCGATTCCTGTAAAAAACACACAAAAATTTTTTTAATGTGGTAAACATTTTCAGAATATAATTTTTTTCTTTTTCTTTCTTTTTTAAAATCAACATATATTATGTTTCAGAGGTACAGGTCTATGATTCATTAGTCTTATACAAATATAATTTTAACAGCTGAATATAATCTCCTAATTCCTTTATTATCAGTTTTTCAAAATCACTTCTGAGCTA